>NC_052642.1:18617871-18905371 GCF_016161935.1 Mauremys reevesii
AGGAAGATGTCCAACCTTTTTTTTTTTTTTTTTGGTAAGCAAAAACTCATTAAATTTGGTCCATGAGTGAAACATGGCTAAATGAGTTTGAAATGAGATTGCCTTTATTTTTAATTCTACTGCTGTGGCCGATAAAAATGATTTCAGAGTCCATTGCTCTGTCTTGATCTATAAGGATCTTACCCACTCAGAGCAAGATGAAGTGTATGTCATCCCGGTGGGCTGCAATTCGACATGAAGATGTAAGATTTATGCAGTCTTTCATTTTATTCAAATTATGTGCAGTTTTTCAGAAATGAAGCCTCAAAAGCAAATTGAACCAGTTAAAACCACTGAACTCGGCTTATTTCTGCGTCCTGTGGAAAGTTTCAAAACAACTCCTCTTTATTTGGATTATTTAAATTGAATTAAGCATTGACCAGTTACATTTAATCTTGAATATTTATGCAGTTTAAGACTGTTAACATTCTACAGTGTCTTTTGACAGAGCAACTCAAAGTGCTTTACAAATTCATCCTCACAACACTGAATGAGGTAATTACTACAGCCTTTTTCAAAACATTGTTAGTATACGTATTTTGCTAGCTCCCTGCTCAACATGTTAGTATTAACATGGTACTTTGGGCGAAACTTATTGAGTCATTAACAGTACTGGTAGTGCATAGATTGACTGACTGGATTTCTGGTAATGTGTAACTCCTCAGTTGACAGAATTTTACTGTATTTGCATTTTTCAGTTGGAAGTTAAGATCTGTATTGTTCCTGTAGTACTATATAGAATTTTTAAAGGGACATAGGCAAATACGGTGTTCAATCAACCTGCTTTACTCAAACAGCATATTCTAGTGGCGGGCACTTGACTTGATGACTTAAGCTCCTTCCATCTTTAATTACTATTCTCTGGTAACATATTAAAATTCTGTCCTGCTGTGTCTTTCTAATGCATTTGGAGTTAATTGGTTTGGCTTTTATTTCTCTCAAGGTCTCGGGCTGTGAGCAAGAACTTCTTGGTTTAGAAACCTAGTCTGTAGAGTGTTTTCCCTGAAGGTGTCCACCAAAGCCTATTTGTCTGTGTTTGAGCAGTCTTTCTGTTTTATGATCACTTGACAGACCTTTTTTCACTTTTTTGGGGCGTGGGGGAGGCATGTTTTTCTGAGCTGGTCACTTCTGTTGTCTAGTTTCTTTAATCATTGTGCTTGCTTTATCTTATCCTAATTTACATTTTGTGGTGCAGAACGTTCCAGGTACTGGTTTGGCTATGGACCCAATATACACTATGGCATTTTATCTGAATGTGTTTTGTGTTAGGTGGGTACGTTATGGTCAGAAGGCTCCTACATGTGACTTGCTTTTAAATGTGCAAGGAAAAGGCCAGTCTTCTAGAATTACATCAATGGCCAGGATTATATTTTTGGAACCTAATTCTTTAATACTGGAACAATGAAACCACAGGCTAAAATTAGCTCTGCTACCTACATGTTACTATGGCTACAGAAACCTCAAATAGAATCATAGGCTTTCTGAAAATGTATAATTCTCTTTCATCCAATGAATGTAATAACATCTCTTACAGATATAAATAATGTATGGTCTAGGTTGGTCCTTAAAAGAAATTTTCTCATACTGTGGGATTGTAACTCATGATTAACAGTTTTTACTAGGGATCATGATTTTTACTGTTGCACAGAAATTCATACACGAAAAAGCTGTTTTTAAACTAGCAATCGAGTAGCTATATTTGACTTACTGATCTATAATATTATAAGTCTAAAATATTAACTGCTGGTTTTAATTTTGATTCTTGCTTAGTAAACCATTTTTAGTTAAATGAATAACTGCATTTTTCATCTCTAAATTTCAAAGCATTTAATAGTTCCTACTTAGCTGCCTATCTACTATGGAATTCAAACAACTCTTCACCAGTCTACAAGCTTTTACAGGCTTGTAGTGAAAGACTGGTGAAATGTTCAGTCTTTTTTTTAAAAGGATGATTTTTTTCCCCACAAGAAAAACCCAGCTGTAACACATTAAGAATTATGTGAATCTCTATCACAAGTTACATGCAAATACACTGAAGAAAAAATACTTTGTATACACTGGCACGTGTTCACTTTTTTCTGACTATTTATGTTGAAGCAAAATTTGAATATATCATCAAGCACATGCACTCAGGTAAGTGTGACCTCTTTTCCTTGACATCCCCTCCCCCCATTCCTCCTGTTTCCCATAGTACTCATCTAGGGCTGCAGGGTTTTCTCCATTTGCAGTAGCAGATGTCATCAGTTTAATGTCTGCTTTCTTAGTTTTGAATAAAATAAGCAATGAGAATTATTTGAAAGGAAGGTAGTACAAATACAACTTTTGCAATTGCAAACGGAGATTCCCCAGAGCAAACATTCCCTACCATTTTTTAAAATGTATTTTGCTTGCTATTGTAAACTGGCTAGCGCTTACCCTTTTCTCAGCTTTGCCTATTTTGATGTCATTTGTCTCTACATAATTTAGTCAATCAGGATAAGAAAAAAATAAAATTTACAGCTGACTGCCCTCCTTAAGTGGCAGCACTAAATCAAATTAGGCCTGTTGAGTCATAGCCTTCAAGTATGTGCAAGGAGGAAGTTCTGTTTTTCAACTAGTGGTTTGAGGGGTGTGTGTGTGTGTAATTCAAGTCACCATTGTGCAGCCTAAAGGGCAACTCTCTCTCTCTATTGTGGAACAGCTAATAGATATAGGAACTTAACGTTTGAACATTTCTTCAGAGTGGGAAGGAAGAGTCCTTGTATATTCTAACTCCAAACGTATCTAATACAGGATAGGTTTGTTAGAAGCATTGCCCCTCTGTGACCTGAGTGTCTAGTCAACATTTGGGGCTTTGGGGATGTTCTAGCTGGTAACACATTGATGGAATATGGTATTTTCTTGGATGTAATCTTGTTTATTTACAAGACTCTGAGTCTAGGAAGAACCAGCCACAACAGGAACAGTTCATTAGCTTACAGCCCCCAGTCTCTTTAGCCAACTAAACAGACCCGAAAAGTCTCTGCCTAGCTTTTTCTAGGATCACACATGGCACTCACCAGTTAATGCCTGGCTTGCTTGCTTTTCCTCTTCTGCCTTCCTACATGCACCCATACAAACACCACTCAGCAGAAGATCACTATCACCTCTGCCCAAACTCTTGGACAAGTTCACAATCCCTTTTTGTCTTAAGTGGAGGGCTTCTGATTAACTCATCCTGACAATTGTTAATTGTGACTGCCATCCCTAGTACCTCTCAGCATAAGGGATTCTCACAATACATTTTTGGTGGAGTCAGAGTGCAGCTACCAAGTCTGGCTGGTGGCCTCTCTGACAATTTTTCCTAAAATACTTAACTTTAGGAAAAATAAATATCCACATATACATGTCCAAATCATTGTAATTTGTTTGCAGACTCAGTAATATATACAGTTGGGGGAGGGATAGCTCAGTGGTTTGAGCATTGGCCTGCTAAACCCAGGGTTGTGAGTTCAATCCCTGAGGGGGCCACTTAGAGATCTGGGGCAAAAATTGGTCCTGCTAGTGAAGGCAGGGGGCTGGACTTGATGACCTTTCAAGGTCCCTTCCAGTTCTAGGAGATTGGTATATCTCCAATTATTACCTTTATTACCTTTTAGTTGTCTCTATTATTTACTGGACCTAAACAGAATAGAAACACAAATAAGGTGCTTTGTATGTTCTTGTCTTTTTTCTTGTTTCTTTTGGTTGTTTTTTTTAAAAGACTTGCTAGCTGGCACATCTGCTGTGAAAGGTGATATTAATAAACATAAAAATATCAATTTTCATAGCAGACACTAGTCCCAGCAAGCTTGGGGACACATTAAGCCCTGGATGGGGAGCCATGGGGTGGTACCGGGGTGATTGGGGAGGGTGAGCTTGGGGCCAGAGCCCATCACCACACAGCCAGGGAATAGAGCCCGAAGCCCCATAGGTGGAGCCTGCCACCCACCACCCAAGGGCGGAAGCCCAACTGCACCACCCCTAGGAAGGTGGGGAACTCATACCAGCTGTCTGCTTCTCCAGCTTTTCTGTCTCCCCCAGGGGCAGCCATGGCCCAACTAGTGCTGGCAGCCCCAGGGGAGGGGCTGCTGCTTCCCCACCATCACCCAGGAGGCTGTGGCTGCAAGAAAAGCCCCTGGTGGCCACAAGTGGCTACATCTGAGAAACACGGCATCTTTTCCAGTTAGGGACCCTCTACTCTTCTTTTTCTGTCAAAGGCCTAACTCATATTCACTCTTTACTGATCTACATCGTTAGTACATCACACAACTGCATCTTTCTGGATGATGGAAACTTGTGGTGTTGTAATTTGCGGTGTCTGAGTATGAGTTTCCCTACGGGTGGCACATGGCTCTGCAAGAGTTGCAGTCATCTTGTAAAGGTAAGGGAAGGCGATGCAACCGTTTGTTCTGTGCATGGCATTGTATTTCTAAGCTGGATCGCGCCGCTCTCTGATGACAAGCCCGTTGCAGTAGGCCCTCTGAAGGCAGCAGTTGGCGGGTTTTTGTTTTACACGCAGCAGAGTCGCGGGGAGGCTGATTCCAGAAGGTAGCTATGGAAGCGGGAAGGGAATCTGTTGTCTAATCAACCGGGCTGCTGCAGCGAGCGTGGCCATCTTAGCCCCGATGTCACCGCAGCCGGGCCCGCTAACTGACGCGTTCCCCCCCCCTCCAGGGCCAGTTTTGTTGGGCTGCCTTCGTTCACCGCGCGGCGCCGGGGCATTGGGACGCTAGTTCAGGGCCGTCCTGGCGCAAGCGGGTGGAGCTGTTACCCGCCCCCCACGGGCTGCTCGGGCGGCGCCGGCCAGCAGGCGCGGGCCCGGCCAGGCTGCCCCGTTATGACACGGCAGCGCCCAGCACCGGGGCGGGGGGGGTCCTGCTGTGACCCCCCCCCTTTCCGGGGCCAGGCCTCGCCGCTCTTCGTTTGCCTCAGGCCGGCCCCGGGCCTCTCCGCCCGGCCCCGTCAATCCCCGTCCCGCCCTATCCACCTTGGTGGGGCCTGCCGGGGCCTTGTTTCCCTTGCCTCAGCCAGGCCACTTCCGGGATTACATAATGACGCAGCGGACGGTAAAATAGGAGTCTAGCGCCTTGATGTGGGCGGGGTCGAAGGATTTTTTCTTCTGATTGGCCGTTGGTCCGTGACTGACAGGATCCTTGGGCTTTGCCTCCGTGCACGTGCGTCGGGGGGGGGGGGTGTCTCACGGTGGCCCTCGCGAGATCTGGATGTAAACAAAGCTCAA
This sequence comes from Mauremys reevesii, assembly GCF_016161935.1. Classification (NCBI taxonomy): domain Eukaryota; kingdom Metazoa; phylum Chordata; order Testudines; family Geoemydidae; genus Mauremys; species Mauremys reevesii. Next base: position 18,623,150 of record NC_052642.1, read on the forward strand.
CGGGCCCAGGCGGCGCTCTGTTCGCTCAACCAAGCCTGGCCAATGAGCGGGTGCAGGCGACATTCATGTCATCGGTGTCCCGCCCACTGCTCCATTCGAGGGAGTGGGATTGGGTGACAGGACAGAGAGGCCGGCCTCTCCCGCGTGGTGATTGGCTGTTGGCGTAAGCGTGTGCTAGGTGTCAGTCCCCGAGAGGGTCCCAAACACTGTCAGTGAGGAGCCAGGGCGAAGGAGCAACGCAGCAGGTAAGGGGGGGGCGGGGAGGGGGAGATGGGAAACGGGAGGGGGGAGATAGAAGGGGAGGAGACTGGTGGAGGAGGGGGTGGGGCAGGGGAGGGAGGAGAAGGGTCTGGGGAGGGGGGGAGAAGAGAATAGGGCAGGGGAGGAGGGAGCAGGGGTGGGAAATGGGGAGGGGGCAGGGAGGGAGGGGAAGAGGGGCAGGGGAGGAAGGGATGGGGTGGGAGGAGGGGTGGGGGCAGGGGAAGGGTAGAAGTGCGAGAGGGGTGGGGCAGGGAGGAAGGAAGGCTCTGGGGAGGGCAGATGGGAGTAGGGAGGAAGGGGAACAGCCAGGGTGGTGACAGGGAAGGAAGGAGAAGGGCTGGGAAAGGAGGGTGTTGGGGATGGGACATGTCAGGAAGGGGATGGGAGAGGGGTGGGGGGAGGGAGGTAGGGGTTGGGGAGCCAGGGGAAGGGTCTGGGAAAGGGGGATGGGGCAGGGGAGGCAGGAGGGGTGTGATAGAGGGATGTGCAGGGGTAGAGGAAGGGAGGGCTAAGGTGAGGGGAGAGACTGAAGGTGCCTGAGTAAGGAGGAGTGAAATAAATTGGACTGCTCTAGAGAGCTGTGGTATCTGGGTTGCAGTTTTGGGGATCACAAGCGTGGGAGGCTGGTCAGGCTCAATCTCCCAGCTCACGAATTGCCAGTGGGGTTTCTCAAGACTGAACTGGTGATTCCCAGTAGCCATGCACTTCAGGCTCTCTTCCACCCTGGGACTCTGGTGGCACAAGAGCCGGAGTTCTGTTGCAGGTAGCAGTGCTCGTGGTTGAATGACAGCAGGCACTGACTGGTACAGCTGTACCACAGGGCTCGGAACAACTCCCCTTCGTGTCTCTTAGACTGTAAAATGCTTGGAACATGGGTTAAATCCTGGCCCCATTGAAGTCAGTGGTGTCAGGATTTCATCTCCAGTCTTTATTTTCTGTAAAAAGTACAGTGCACACATGCAACACTAAATAATGACTACTACCTTGGGTAATGTGGTTGCAGTGACCTGGATTCAACCGTTGTTATGTTGTTGCTTGATTGCTAATTGGATGATAGAAGCTGTTGAGGGGCATGGTTAGGACCTGTCATAATTACTGGTGTCCAGTCAATGCCTTTTGCCCTGTGGGTAAAACTGTTTTGTTTTTCTATATAAGAGAACTGATCTGAATTGTTCTGAACAACTAAAAGCAGAATGGTTTTTTTGTGTGTGAAATCTTATGCATTGGTTTTAACCCTATCCATTGTGATTACTTACTGAATGTTTTGTTTCCCAAGAGCATATTCATTGTGATTAAAAGTTTGATGTTTCTATAATTTATGTGTGTATTCTTTCTGGTCAATATCTCATGATTAAATGCTGCTCTTGACCTGGTGTACTGCAGTAATATATTTATAAAATGTATTATATATTTTCCTAAGATGTTGATGCATATGTGAAGTTTACATAATACATAGTTTCTTGAAATAAAAATCATTTTATCATGCACGATTTTGTTTTCCCTTTTTTTCTGTGGTGTAGATTGGGATATTAAACAAGCAGAGATTTATTTAAACAGTGCCAGAGGTGGGTATAGTGATTTAGATGTATCTGAGGGAATGGTCTCTCCTCTTGAAGAGCTTACAGTCATCCTAGCTAGAGAAATTGACTAACATAAATAAACATTTCCCTATAAATGATTATTTAAAAAAAATCTACTGCCCATAGGTATCTGCAGAGCAACGATGGCAACAGAATCTCCTCGCCGCCCTAGCCGATGTACAGGGGGAGTTGTGGTTCGCCCACAGGCTGTCACGTAAGCATGTTTTAGAAGATGTCCAGTTACCTTTGTTTGAAATCCCTAGAATATTCCTGTACAACAAGTACATGGCACTAATGTGGTCCTCTCAAAATCAGCAGCAACTTCCTGTCCTAAACAGTACAGTTTTGTTGTGCTCAGTATTTTCCAGCAAAAGAAAGTAAATAAATACCTCTTTCCAGACTTACAAGGTTTTAAACAGCAGGCATTCTCTTTGAAAGGGATACATTTGAGATTGGTAGGCTAAAATGTTCACCAACTTTACAAGTTACAGGATAGATGATTGAACACTTTATAAATAAACAAGAAAAGATTGCAAAACATATCTTGCTTGCTAAACAAACTCAACCCTAGATACAACTGAGACATAACAAACTTGTGCTTAGTGGGAATTTGTTGATTTCCCTCCCACTGCTGTCTCTCTTTGTTCCATTCTTATATTAAAAGGTACAAAGATCCTGTTATCTGCACTGTCTCATAAGTGGGGTTGTTGTGGATTTCAGTGTACTGCTCGCTCAGGAGAACAGAGAAGATAAGCACAGTGAAGGTTTAAAAAAAATAAAAATGTAGTTACATATGTCCCTCCAAAACACAGTGCGTAACAGACTTTCCTACTTTTCCAGGTCTCCCCTAAGTTACCTTCACATGTCAATGGTTGAATGGTGAACGTCCTCAATTAGAGTAACCAGAAAACTTGTGTAGTCCTGGCTTTGCCTGTCATAAGTTCTTTTGTAGCAGAATGGGTGAAATTTTCTCAGTGGTGGCATTATGCTGCTGACTAGTTTTTTTGCTATGGTATTGCATTGCAATTTCATGTGTGTTTTGGCACCTTGTACTTTGCTTATAAAAGCTGACAAAACACGTACAATGATAATGATGGGGATGACTGTCTTTTTAGATCTCAGGATTCACTTAATTTTTTTAGCAGGAGCAAATAAAATGCAGCTGTTCCTGTAACTCAGTGAGTTGCATAAACAACTGGGTCTTTGCAACCTAAGCTTTCATATAAGGGAGGAGACGCCTGTAGAAGAAATCTTGCAATTTGCCAAATGCAATTCTGTTTGTAGTAACCTGTTCTGTGGAGTGAGCTTGTTCTCTGGAAAAACAGTAATTAAAAAAGAAAAGCTCTATAAGAATATTTGATTATGTGCTTTTTGTGTGGTGATTATTTTCCAGGTTATGTTTTCCCAACCTGCATATCTCAGGTATGGGAACATCACTCATCCTTTATCCCAGAATTAATTTTTTTTTTTTTGGGTAGCATGCTACAAACTTAAACCTCCTGCCCTCATTTTGAATTAGTAGCTTATCAAACAAATGGCAGAACATATTAACAACCCACAAAAACAAGAGAAGCATATACAAAAGAGAAGCTAGCTTGAGAACTACTTCAACTATTGATTTATCAATTACCCTGCTAAAAACTAATTAGAAGTTGCATAGGTGGTTTTTTTATAAATAAGTACATCAAAGAAGAAATTCTCTCAGAAGTTCTTAGCCTTCAGCATTCTGTCTGCTAACCATTGCTTAATTTCTTTCCAAGAGAGGTTTAGTGCACATACATCGAACAAAACATTTCCAAAGCATGCCTGCTTGGTTTACTCATTAAAGATATACTTTGGAAAAGATCAGCACACATTTATGAAATGAAGACGTTACCACCCTTTTGTTAAGGCTAGTATACATAAACATTAATTAGGTTTTAATTATCCTGTAGCATAGACAAGATTATAGAGGGACAGAGATCATGGCCTGGCCAAGATTACACAATGAGTCAGTCAGGAATAGAAAGCAGGAGTCTTGTCTTAAAGTGCTCTGCTCTAACCACTAGGTAAACTCTCTTTAACTCAATAATCTTTTTATCCACTTTTGTCAGTTTTGGTCTGGAATAAACCGTTTCTTGATCTTCAGGAACAATTTTTCAGATTTGCCTTCATTTCACAGGGCAGGTAACTTGTTTCATTTAGAACTGATGCTCCTGGAGCTGTAAGACTGACCTGTTATAAAAGTGTATGCAGAAACTTACATCTCCTCCCTAGTCATGACTGGAGAGATCAAAGCCTTCCAAGTGCTGAATGTCACCAACATTTTATGCGGACAGGATTTTTACACAGTTCTATTTAGAAGGAAAGTGGCTGAGCCTTTTGGTAGCAGGAATCTGGATTTCTTTGTTCCAGCAGCAAGGGCAGTAGTGGCAACAACTTGTATTTGCTGCTATTGGTAATTCTAGACTTAAAGCTTAAGTCGTTGTGTTAAAACAGATTGAATATGTACCAAAATAATCATCAATCTGAAGTATGTCAAAGTTGTTGGATGCAGAGAGTTAGCTGAATAAAATTTAGAATCACCACTAACTTTTTAAAAATTATATGAGCAGCTGAACATATTGTCCATTGCCAAGTTAGGTGACTCGCATTATACAGGTCAGTCTATGTATTTTGTTGCTCAGCAGCTACACAGCATATCTGAGACACTCACCTCTCTCTTATGTAAGATACTTTAATAAAAACCTTAGTTAAAGTCTATGAGAGCAAATGTGCCTTGCGCTATACCCCACAGCACTGTAAATTGCAGCTGATAATGAATTGCTAAGAGGAGTGAGTTCCACAGCCTAAGACCTCTACTGAAAATGCCTTCCCACTAATCTTAGCCAGCTTTATCTTGGGAACAGATAGTAGAAATTTCTAGCATCTCTTAACTTCCTGGTAGTGCCTAGCATATGTAAGCTGGCGGGTAGTTTCCCCAGCCCAGGAAGAGAAATAATGTTTCAACTATTAGTTTTTTAATGCCCTTTCTTCAGGGCTTGTTTTATTGTCCACAAAGCAGTCACAAAACAAAAAGCAAATGAAAAACACCGAAGAATAATTCCCAAAGGCTTTGCTTGCTTTAACCAGCCAGGAGGGAAGAGGACACAGCCTTCTCCTTTGATCCAACTTTCCCTTCCTTTTACACTTTGCCGTGACATGTGACAGGCAGAGACTTCTTAATCCTTTGCAGACTTCAGTGCCCTTACTTTGTGACCAGTGTGGGATAGGCAGTTTATCAAGTAATAGGATGCTAAATTTTCCAGTCTTTATGGGTATTGTAGAGTACAGTAGAACCTCAGAGTAACGAACACCAGAGTTACGAACTGACCAGTTAACCACATGCCTCGTTTGGAACTGGAAGAATGCAATCAGGCATCAGAGACCCCCCCCCCCCCACCAGCTACCCCCCAAAGGCAAATACTGTACAATAAAGTACTGTGTTAAACACAAAACTACTAAAATGAAGGGAAGGTTTTCAAATAAAGATTTGACAAGGTAAGGAAACTGTTTCTGTGCTGGTTTCATTTAAATTAAGATGATTAAAAGCAGCATTTTTCTTCTGCAGAGTAAAATTTCAAAGCTGTATTAAGTCAGTATTCGACTGGAAACTTTTGAAAGCACAACCATAACCTTTTGTTCAAAGTTACGAACATTTCAGAGCTTTGAACAACCTCCATTCCTGAAGTGTTTGTAATTCTGAGGTTCTGTTATACCTTGAATTACATACCGTCAAGGGGTAACACCATATTTTTCTAAGTGGAATAATTTTAAATGCAGTTCAGTAGGTATGCAGTGTAAAAACCAAAATGTAACCCCACAGATTTGTAAAGAAACCATACAGACGGGAATTGGCGGTTTCCCCACCAGTCAAGGCAAATGTAATTTTCTGTGCAGTTATTAGCCAATGAATTGCCAGTCATTCTTTTGCAGATAATCTAAACCAAGACATAGCCTGCCTTATTTTCCCCAGTGATATGTCATAGTTTATGTCTGTATTTAGACTCACAGTAATTAAGGACTCTTCTTTTCCAGGGAACAGTCATATATGGAAAGTGTTGTTACGTTTCTTCAAGATGTTGTGCCACAGGTAAGGGACTAAAAAAACCCCACTCTCTTCACAGTGCTAGTAATACATATAAGTAAGTTGCAGCTACATGGTGATATTTTGGTCCAATTTATACAAAGAACAAATACCAAAATTTTTTAAAATGGCTGACAGGTAATTTTGAGTGCTTCAAAAAAATTTTGGGTCCCCTATCTTTGACACCTTAAAAAGGCCTGACTTTTAGAAAGTGCGTACTGTCTGAAAATCAGGTACCTTTGAGATGTTTCCAGTTGGACACCCAAAATCACTAGTCAGTTCAAAGTCTTGACCAAAGAATTTAAAAACAAGGCATGAAAAATGTATGTACTAGTGAGAGAGGGTTAAATTTGCTGCCTACTTAAAGATGTGGCAGTGGTAGCAATGAAAGGCGGAGGCCTACTTGTGAGGTAGATAGACAACACTTTTGTGGGAAGCCCAACCCTCCTAATTGCTGGGACACCTACCAAGCTGGTATTTCTGGACCATGCTTAGGAACTCGTGTGTTTGTGTGTCAATGTCTGGCTAGTAGGCATCAGAAAAGTTTGATACACACCGGCTTGTTTTGCAAGTTTAACATTTGCTGGAAAGGAGGAGAGTTTTTTGTTTTTTTTCTTTTCCTCTCTTCTTTTCTCCACTTGCCTCAGAACCTTCAGGTTGCCGCTGACTGGAGGAGATTTGCTAATTTTCCCCTTCTACAGCCTGCTGTGACGGGGAGGAACACATGAATATGTCATTCTGCTTTTCCCCCCAGGCTCCATATCTTGGGTCATTCTCCCCTAAGAATAGCCCTGGTCCTTTTGTGCTCTGTTGTATCTAGCTTTCCCAAGTAACTGCAGAATGAATTGATCTGGCTGTGGTCACTTCACTGCTGCCCACAGGGTTCTAAGTAGAGGCTGAAACTGATAAGAGTGGGATTAATTTCATGCTCCTGGTATTTGGGAAAGCTGTGGACAGTAGTAGAGGAACTGTAACTGTTTACCTGTACACTCAGGAAGGCAACATTGCATTGATTCATAGCTGGAATCAGTTAATAATAATAATAATAATAATAATAATAATAATAGTTAATTATACAAGCTAGAAATTTCTTTTTTAAAAAGAAATTGGCACACTCTGACTCCTGTTAGGAAAAGTTTCCCACTGACGATTCTGACTATTAGTAATTTGCCAAATGCATTTTTTCATGTTGTGATTCAAGCTATGGTGTAAAAGTAAGGATAGTCAAACTTTTATTGAAAGAATTGTTGTGTTTTAACCTGTTCTTATACTCAGGTATTTTTTTCTCCATAGTTAAAAAGATGCACTCTTAGTTATATTTTACAAGTCAATTTGCCTTGTAGGCATGGAACATGCTTTGTTTTGAAAAATAATACCAACACTAATTTTTTATTTACATTTTGAGTGCATATTGTTGCTTGTCCAGCATGCACACAGTGATTATACAAGTTCTTTTCATATTTAATGCAAAATGCTGCACAGTATCTTGCAATAATTCAGTTGGAAACAATGGTATTTCCTCTGTAACTCATATTCTGATTACTGCCGTTTCTCCTGAGAACTGTAAAACTCAGGTTGTCTAGAAACACCAAGAAGCTTCATTCCAATTTCTCTTTGTACCTCATCTCTTTAGGGGCATCTGTAGAATATATTTAACTGAAGTATGGATCTACTTTGAGTTACAGTGCATTCTCTTTCAAACGTAAATATTTTGGTTATATTAAAATCATAGGTATATAATTAAAATGTCGCAGTAGGAATGAGCTTCATAGGAAAGAAAGGTTTCTATTTTTTTAGCCTTGCTTACAAACTGTTTAAGTGGATCAGAAAGGAATTAAAAGAATAAATATACCTCTCTCTAAAGATCTTCTTTTTATTCTATTTAAAAATAGTTTAAATTGACAAAATCAAGGATTATAGAAACAACTATCTTTTTTGTTCTGTCCAATTTAATACAAGGTTTATGTTTCTTAGGAGCCAGTTGGCTTTTATTCCCTGTACCCGGAAGGTCTGTGGTTGTTTGTGTCTTGCCACTTTTACTTTAATAAGTGTTGCTACACTAGTTGAATTATATTTAAGATGAAATGTGTTGATCAGGGAACCGCTCCTCTCAAAACCTCCCAGAAATACGGAGGGTGTAAGATATATCCACCAATTCTTGTTTTCCTTGCATTACCCGATGTGCTGTATACAGAGAGCAAAAAATAAAGATATTATACTTTTGTTTATTTTCTTTCAAGCTTTCTCTTTTTTTGTGTAGGCTTACAGTGGAACTCCACCAACAGAAGAAAAAGAAAAAATAGTCTGGGTCAGATTTGAAAATGCAGACTTAAATGGTATGGTTTTATCTCCTTTTTTCAGTTCTATTTCTGTATCGTTTGGGTCCATATACAATAATTTTAAACTAGCAAAATTAAAAAATTACAGTATAGACAAGAGTTGGCTCAAACAAAACTCCTTTACTCCTCCTTACTAACCAGGAATGAATCGTTATTGTGTAAAATCCTGAGTGAATAGATAGGCCTTTGCTCAGCAAATTTCTTGAAATGTGCTTTGAAGGTGAGCGAAATCTGGTGTGGTAGGATTAGTGAAGTAAGCAAATTCCAGAGCAAAGCCACTTGGCCCTCTCACTATCCAGATCAGTTGAAAACAAAACATAGGGCTGAGTGTAATCCGTGTATTCGTAGGTTTGTTGCCTCAATCACCTAATTATCTCTCCCAGTGGCTTCATGCACCCATATTGAATGGGTGCAGTGTCATAATAGACTTTTGTGTTACCTAGCAATAGAGAGCTGTCAAGGCAGATGAGCAGTAACCTAATTCCATCCTCTTTGATATCGTTGAGGAAAAACAGTAGCTCAAGAACAGAATATATACTTAAGCAGGACTTGTTTGCCCCTATTGGAGGCTGTTGAATCAGCATGGAAACCAGACTTTGACCGTCATTAACAGGAAACAATCATTGCAGTCTTTATGCCTTACTTAGGCCTATAGCCATATTGAAAGGTGTGAAGAAAGTTAGCTCTTCAGATAAGACTTGAGCTGTTTTGCCTCCATCTTCCCAATAATCTTTCTCAAACAAGGAAGGTTAGAACCTATGTGGTAGGTGGTGGGACTTCAGTGTGAGGTGAATGAGGGCCATATGACCACTTGCTTGAATGAACCAAACATCTTGCTCTCCCATATGGAGGTGTTAACAATGTACAACAATTTGCTTTAACTAACCATGGAGCTCTAAGCCTACCCTACAAGTCATAGGCTGTAGCTCTCCAAATGCTTTCGGAAACTCCTCCAGATGTTTGCTGCAACTTGATTGTTACCTCAGTGTCCTCCTCCTTACTCCTGTGGTAAAGGCTCATTCTGATCCCAGATGTGACATGATAGTATGACATGATAGGGAATCTTCATGTCCTGGTGGTAGGTAGGGCAAGTTTTACTACTTGTAGCTGTTGGAATGGCACAAAGATTCCTTGTTCACAAATTTATGGATGTTAGAGACGGAAAAGACCTGTTAGATAAGCTTGTATATCTCACTGCCTCATGCGCAAGGCCAGTGCATGGTTGTTTCCTAGTAGGTTTCTTTTTCCTTGCTGTGCATTTGTAAATGTCCCAGCCACTGGGGCTTTCGCCACTTCCATTCACTTGCCACAGTATGACAGAAAATCAAACATATCCAATCAAACCTTTACTTTTCATATTCATCCTAAATTTCCTTGGTTCAGTTTAATCTTGTTAGTCTTGGTTACAATCTTGTACCATCCTGAAGAATTCTTCTCCCTACCTGAAGTTTACGTGCTTTTAGAACGTTATGCTTCTTGCTAACTTTAGGGTAGAGCGGCCTTAGCCAAGATATAAAAACATTTGGTTACTTTAGTCTGTCTTGATATATTTCCTATAGCACCTTCATATTTTTATGTAAATTACCTTTTTCAGAGGGTTGTGAGCATTAGATAATATGTGTAAAAAGCTTTGATCATCAAAGTGCTACATAAGTGTCATCTTTGTTATAATTATTATTTGTTGTTCCTCTGTGGTTTTCCTCTGATTTGTCAATATGATAGCATTACGTGAACTGGCAGTAATATAGCTTACAGATGATTATATTTGCTCAGTAAATAGACTTCTCTTTTCCTAAATAGACAAAGTACCTCTGAAGAAGAAATCACTGATCCCTCTATTTTCTCTGTGTACTCAATCTTTCCTTCTAAATGCACTAATAATTTCTGTTGCTAAATCTCTTGCGTAGCAGAGCATTGTAGACTATATGTATTTTGTAAACTTGGCTTCAGAGTAGTAACTGTGAAATGTGAAGAGGTGCTTTTCTAGAATTTCATGGTGCTTATAGAAAAATAACTTGATCATGTGCTAATAATCACAGAAGGTAGGGAATGACAAAGACCTCTGAGTCATCTTGTCATAGCCTCCTTTCTTATGTTGTGTAGGACGTTTCCCGTCATCACTCCCTCTAAACTGGTATTTGTACCCTCTCAAATAAAACTCTAATTACAGATCTTATTCCTTGTGTCTAAAGGAACATTTTTTCACTATTTTTTCAGTTAAATTAAAAAGCACATTGCTTTGCCTTTAATTATAATATGAATATGGATTTTGAAAACTGTATCCAGTATACCAGACATTAAACATAATTTGTCCTAACTTAATGTTTATTTTGTTATTTAAATCCAATTTAGATACATCAAGGAATATGGAGTTTCATGAGATACATAGCACTGGCAATGAACCACCTTTGCTGCTAATGATTGGGTACAGTGATGGAATACAGATCTGGAGCATACCAGTAAGTACATAATAACTCTATCTTCAGAAAACAGGCCTCCTTGAGATGCTGATTTTATGCCATATCTAATTTTTTATAACAATCTATATTGCTTTAAAAGTAGAGGGCTACCGCATATGTTGTACATGTAAAATGGTTTAACGGAAGATTAATATTTGGTGTAACTCACACTCTTAAATTAAACTACCTAACTTTAAATCTGAGGTTTTTTTTCATTCGGATACTTGCTGTAAAGGTAATTTTTTGATTTGGAGCAGGGTGTAACGTTACAGAGAAGTTAATATCATATAAATATAGGGGAAAGACTTCCACCCTAAGGAGGAAGGGTAAATTCAACTGTTATATGAAAAATTATGAAAAGGATTTACATTTCCCAAGAATGCAAGCATGACAATATTAATAGCATTTTACAATCACAATGTGTGTCTGTCATGTACATGATTTGCAATTTTAATTTTATTAAAGTCTATATGTGCATATGGATTTAATTTTATTCTGTCATACATAGCATGCAATTTGTGTTTCAGAATGGTTCGAGCACATGGACTTAATTTGGGAAATTTCCCCCAAATTTCTTGAACTTAGAATAAAGTTTAGTATGGTATGTGATAAAATTCTTAACTCATAAAATCTAGTGTGTCCAACACTTTATACTTCAAAATAAACCCAATGAGCATACTGGATGAAATTTCTTTTCTTTGTAGAATACAGAGCCTTTCTGGAAAATATTTCTCCTTTTCATCCCTCCCCGGGTGAGAAAGAGAGTAGTTTTTATGCAGCAGGCTACATTTTAGGAAATGAAATGGAATTTCATTTTCTCTTTGAAAGTACTTTTGCACACCAGCTAGGGAGCTGTGTTAAGGACTAACAATTTGGTTTTACAGGGGGAGACAGAACTGGAATTTTTCTCGCAATTTATGTCTTTCCTGCTAAAGAGGAGGAAGAAAACCTTTTTTAGAAAGTTAAGAGCCCGCAGTTTGGTGGGTGGTGATGTGAAATAAGAGGCCCTAATGTACCCTACTGTACTTCATGTGGAATTTGGGAATTTGTATATTTTCTTAGATTTCCTGAGGAACTACAGTTGTTTCTCACATTCAGGACTTTATTTTGAATGGAGCAGAATGGAACATTTGGATGCTGCTGTATTTTTGTCTTTAAATATTTAAAAAAAGAAGTATACGCTTGTAGAAAAAACAAATTGGTTGTTTACTTCTTGAGTAAGGAAGTTACAGTATATACTATAAGAATTTAGCACGCAAAATAATTTTTTATACTATTAAAACTTTTTAAACTTGAAAATATTCTTATTCAAAAAGTGAGTATTTAACCCTTTTAAAAAAACACTGTGCTTTATTCATCATGTGTATTACAGGGAACAAACATTAGGTGTCACTAAGATATTGAGCTAAAAAATATAGTACAGCTTCAGTAGTACCAGTGATCCTAACAGGATTCTGAACAAATAAGTTAGAATACATAGAGATAATGACACTGAGCTAAGTTAAAGATTTTTCTATAATATAACTTCTTTGAACGTTCTCTAATGAATTTATTTGAACAGATAAGTGTTTACTGAAAGGTGTATAACGGCACACACCTGGTTGTGTGACATTGGATTTGTCTGGGCTAGTTTACAGTAGAAGAGATTAGAGTTTGGGTCTTGATCTGGCAAGGGATCAATTCTCTGTTGATATAATATATTCTTTCCCTGGGCATGAGGTAGGAAAGTGCCTTGTATACTTCTCAGGTGACCCTCTGTAGCTGAAAAAATGAGTGTCTCTGAAGGAAGCCATCTATACTCATAACTAAGGGGAAGATTGTTATAAGATGGGGTCTTATGTGTAAGGGGAGGGCGAGAGGGATGGCATAGGAGTGTCTTGGAGGACTCCATTTCTCTCCTTTTGTGGGGAAGGAATCTTTTTTTTTTTTTTTTTGCCTGGAGGTACCATAGTTAGGCCAAACAATGGCATATAACTACTAATTCCTTGTCTCTTCTGTCAATAGAGCAGTCTCCACACCAGCCAGTCTACATGTTTTTCCAGTGTATTTCACAATAGAATGTTTTCTATTTCTTGTTATTCCTTTTTATTAGGCTAATAAATACTAAGAAAAAATGAAAATATGAAATAACAACCCCCTATTGTTATGCTTTATTTTTGCATAAGGAAGCCCTTCACCAGCTTTCAGAAAGTAATTTCTGAGCTTGGGAATGTGTTCAAGTTGATACACAAGACGAAGCAGTTTAAAAAGGAGTAGGGGGGTATTCTGAAGACTTGGCACCCCTCTTTGAGAATTCTCAGTTTGGAGCAGGGCATGAGATGTCAAAGTAACACGCTCTAAAATGGCAAACTGTTTTGTGACCGTGTATGAATCTAGTCTCTGAAATAAAGTGACATTCATTGCTTTGCAGCCTCAGGAAAGTGATTCTTTGGAGGAGATTCATGATGAGTTCGAGATGGGTTATCTGTAGGTGCTATTTGATATACATGTCTTGGCAATGTGAGCCATTGTAGCTGGGATAAATGTCAGGAGGTTTGCAGTACTTCATGGTATCCGCTCTCCAGCAGCATTTGAGGCCACTAGGAAAGAGGAAAATATTTTTGGAGCAAATGTGGAAAGATTATTATTTGCTATTTGTAGGCTTCATTTATGAGGGAGGGTGGTGCCACCTGGAAGTTTTTAGATCTCCAAAGTCAGAACACAGATGCAAGCCTTTCCTGACTAATTAATCTGTTTTTTGTGGTGCTGAAATGGCCCATCATAAATTTTGGGACACTGATTAAATATGTTACAAAGGAGAAGTCCAGTGTGGTTTCTTTGGGATCAGTCCTTTGTCGCTTTGGTCAATAAGATTTATATGCTGTGGGGTGAGAAGGGTGCTTGTTTATACAAAGGGATTGTTTGAGCGGCAATTTGATTAATTATATAATTATGTCACTTCCATAACTGGGCTAGTGTCAGTGGTATGTATTCTTGATTGAAATTAAGTCTTTACTGGCATGGTGGTGGAGGGAGGAAAGATTGCCAGCTATTGAATGACCATCCGTACTTTCTGCAGCACCTAGGGTTTTCCTTTGAGGCCTTTAGGCCAACCAAAGCTATTCAGATAGCTTGTGAGATCTGATAAGACCACAGCCGGGGATTGTGTAGCTGCAGATTATATGAACAATATTGCCCCCTTATATGTGTTTAACAATATGATGTTGGAATGTTTTCCTTGGCATTCATGTTATCCCTAGTTTGAGTTCCCAGTTAGATAATTTTTTCTAAACTTTGATATTCTGTGGATTGGGGATTTATATATGAGACTTCTAAGAAGAATGGACATAGCATAATCTACGCTTGTCTACCCTCTTCCTATTGCTATTTAGGGTCCAGGTACAAAAAGAACCGGCAGTTGTGTGACAAAGTGTCTTTATATACAAAACTATGTCATTCACTTGGCAACAGCATATGTTCTATATACGTATCCTTTCTACGTCCTCTTAGGGTCTGGCTACACTGCAGTTGGAGGTGCGCCTCCCAGAGCGGGTAGGCAGACACATGCTAGCTTGGCTTCAGGTAGCATGCTAAAAATAGCAGTGTAGACTTTGTAGTGAGGGCAGTGGCGCAGGCCAGCCACCCTAGTAAGGACCCCTGGGGTCAGGCTGGCTCGTACTTGGGCAGCTAACCTGTGCTGCAATGTCCACGCTGCTATTTTTAGCACGCTAGCTCAGGAAATCTGAAAAGAGAAGTTGGTACGATTTTATTTAGAAGCCCTTTCCGCTTTAAGAAGCAACAGTCCCAACGTTTAAGTGAAAAGCTATACACTGAGGCTATCATCTGTAGCATTGTGCTTTCTTTCCTCCTTCAGTTGGACCCCTATTCAGCACATAATAAAATAATGTGCTGCAGGCAGTCCAGTTTGTGTCTGAGTGATTATGAAGTGTTTATGACAGCTACTAAGCTGACGCTTTCCATAATGGTGTTACATTGACTTCTAAACACCTTTGTAGTCTGCCTCCAGGAGTGTATGTATGTCTCTGCAGTCTGAGTGGTTTTACATTAACATTTCCTTGGAGTAAGATCTTTGACTACAGAAGTGTTACTTGCAAATGGAAGATACCATTTGATCGGCTTCAAAGGACTGAAATAATGTTTGGACTGCTGGGTGCTGAAGTAACGGCTGGAGTTCTGAGGTGTAATGTCTAAATCTGTATTGCATAAGATGCAGAAGGTATCCATCCAAACTGGTTTTCTTTGATCTTTGTTTTGAAATGGGGGGTGGAAAGGTTAAAAGTGTTTTTAAAAGATGCCTTTCGAAGTGGGAAGAAATCTGGGATTATACAAAAGTAATGACTACAAGTTCCCATTCAGTAATTGTGCAATGTGGTTTTGTGTTGTGTTTGGAATTTGTTTTCCCTTTGCCCCCAGTCTTGTATTTCAAATACAATGTCAGAACCAGAAAGCAGTTGGAATTGGTTTCTGCTTAATGTGGTTTACAAGAATCTGTTTTAGATAGTTATTCCTATTCACAGAAATGCATTTTGGCTGCTTTTGTGGGTGATAACTTTTTTCATTGTACACAGGAGGTTTCAGAAGTAGAAAGTGACATTAATTTAGTTTTTCCTATTCAGTTAGAACAGAGTTATTAGGCTATAATTTTAATAAATTTGGGAATTGTATTGACTGTTCAAAGGGAACTGCATAATAGTAAACATAACATATTTAAATAATGTTGTAAAAGTTGTACAATGCTGCTACTTCAAACTTGTATTGGTATGGCAGCTTACATAGTAGATTACATTCACTGATCAGAGACCCTTGGAATACTGGTCATAGTTGGGCAAGTTAAGGATGGTTATGCTATCCTCTGACTTCTCCTTTGTTTCACTGTCAGAATGTAAAAATGATGGGCCAATATTTACCAGCTATTAAAAATCTTAATATTTATTAGGTTAAAACTAGTTACTGCATTTACAGTAGACGTTGTGTGTGTGAGAGAGAATTCTTTTCCCTTCTTCAGTTCTCCGAAAAGCCTGAATGGTGGTGGCTGGGAAAACCAGATCCATTCTCCCTTCCTTCCCCAGTTTAGTTCATGCTGGTAAAAGTGTCAGTGACTTATGAGGTAGGAAGCTAATGACAAATGAAGTGCTTTCTTCCCAGTTTCTTCTGACCAGAGGATCTTGGGACTGAACTTGGAGACCCTGGTGCAGGCTCACAGTAGGCACTTAAAAAAATGCGAGACTGACCAAGATATGTAACATTTAAAAGCATCAGAAGACTTGGAGGTGTGCGTAGGGACAGGGACTGGGCTAATCATTCTTCTAGGTTTTTTTTTCTTTTCATACTACAACTGTTTTGAGTTATGTAAGGGTTTAAAAGAGTACTGGTTTTGTTTTAACACACATAACTTACACAGCCAATTGTGTTGAAAAGCTGTGTGATTTATAATGTACTCAGCACTTGGGGAGAGGAAGGAAAGGAAAACATCACACCTCTCTGCAGCAAACCCTTTGGCAGATGTGGTGGTAGCATCAGTAGGCTTTGTCTTTGTCTTCACTGCTAAAAAAAAAATGGCCCTTTTTAACCTCGGAGTAACTAACACACATGAGCTATCCCAAAGCACTTTGGTTTTACTGCAGTGCAAGCCTTCCACTGGTTGACTGCGGTGAATTTACCTTGCGGTAAATCTGAAGTGCTTGATCTTCGCTGTGTTTTTACCTCAGGATAGCTTGCACATGTTAGTTACACCAAGGTAAAAAACACACCTGTTTGAGCAGTGAAACAAGGTCTTTGAACGGCATTCTGTGGAACCCTCCTTGGTTAGAGGGCAAAGCAAGAAAGGAGAGCTATAAAGGATCATTCTGCCCCTATCCTGATGGTTCCCCACGCACCTACTTCTTTTCTTTTTGTGAGTGTTGAGGGCAGGGGTGAAGAAACACTGTCCCAAATTACAAACATGTGTGTAGTCTGCAGCCTGAGAATGTTAAACCCCCTCAAAACATGTTACATTTATAATGGCAGTATTGATGCATCTGTGACCAAATGCATTAGCAAGCTGCTTAACTACTCTTTGTATTTTATTTAATGTCCTCTGTTTTCCATGGTGGTTGCAATTTTAACATTTCATTCAATCCACAGGGAAGAGTTTTATACTGTTTTTAGACATCTCCATTGTTCTGTTCTCTAGGCAAAGGGAGCACACACATATGGGCATACAGAAAGTTTATACCAAATAGGGGAGGATGAAAAGGGTAGCCTCACTCCAACTGGCTGTTGCAAACAGCTATTATATATAGTGCATTTATATTTATATCACACATCCTTACAGGTTCTTATGTTGAGCTGTTAATGTGCCTGGGAAAAGGGTCTGTTTGTTCAAAGGGAGACGTCTGATGCGGGGGGATGGGTAGGCAGTCTCATTTTAAGAAGCAAATGGCCTGTGGCTACGTCTACACTGCATACGCCTTATGGTGGCATATACAATACACACACTGCATGCTCCCGAGCATGGTTATAAATAGCCAGTGTAGAAGGTGAGGCATTGGTTATGTACGTAGAATAGAGACATGCCTGGACCCTACACGGTTCTCTACACATCCAAGCAGTGCCTCTCTATCTACGCTCCTGTTTTTAGTAGTGTAGCGTCCTGCTGCCTCCCTACTATTTGGAGCCTTTCCCTGCTGCAGGGAGCTGCCGGGGCCCTTCCCTGCCGCAGTGATGGACTCTGGCAGAGGGGAAAGGCTCTAGTGGGAAGCAGCAAAGAAGCGTTCCAGAAGGTCCCCACTGTCTTCCCCTGCCAGAGCCTTTCGGTGCTGTGTACAGTTACACACCACAGTGTGAGCACAGCCTGCTTTTTGCTGTGGTGTGCAGCTACATGTACTCTGTACACCACTGCCTGGAGTGTGCAGTGCAAACATGCCCCATGTTACTAATAATGGTTTGGGTTATTAAAACAAAGAATTTTACAAGTCAAATTTTACTTTTCATCATTAACACTGATTGTTTACTACTTGTTTGTGCACTTACTCAAGAAAAGTTGAGTAGTCAATTTCTAGCAATTTCACTTTCTGTTTTCGTGCTTCTGCCTAATGCAAAAGTAATTGGGTTGTTATCACTACAGAGTTTTTTTGTTTTGTTTTGTTTTTTTTTAATTAAAACTATACATTTGAATTTAAACACTAACATTCTGGCTGCTTCCCCCCCCTTTCAAATATCTTGTTTGGTAGTCTTCCTCTTAAACTGGATCATGTCAGAGAGCAGTTCATAAGGATATCAATACTAATTTAGGCTTTCATACAATATTGTCGTTCAAAACGATATTCAAAACCAAAAGGTAGATTTCTGATATCTTATCTAACATCTTCACTGTGCATTTGTGTGACAGTGCTGTTATTGAATCCTAACAATTTGCATTTTTAAGTGTCAAATTTCTAATTTATTTTTTCATTCTTTTGGTTTGGTGTACGTTAGGTTTCATAGAGTCAAAAAATGCCAATTTTCTGTGGTTGGAAAATATTATCTTCCTTACAGTGTAAACAAACCTTTTTGATTGTTATGGGTTCAAACTGGTATGCCCGAAACAACAGAAGTCTGTCATCAAAAATTAAGCAGTGGTCCAGATTGATCCCTGATCTGCCATACTTACAAAGTAGTGGCCCAAAATGTCTAAGGGAAGAGGGGATGGTTTCACTCCTTTTCCTCAATCTGTTCTCATATCAGGAGAAAGGAGCCAGAGGGAATTGAACTCAAGTTTGATGGATTGTTTGCTTGCAATCTTGCATAGAGATCTGAAGCTTTAAAAATACAACCAACCTGTGCCTTGACTCCTTGGACTGTGGAATCTGCAAAGTCCCACCACACCAGCTTGCGGCCGTCATTTTGGATTCACCCTCTCTATAGAAAGAGTACCTGAGGCTGCTTTTAAAGCTTCATTTTCAATTCTTAAAACCTGTTTGGAAATGTTCTTTGCTTTTGGAATGGGAAAGAAAACCTTTAAGAGCTTGAAAGCTGCCACAGGGACTCACTACTTAGCTGGAGCAAATCCAAAATGGCAGACACAAGCCTGTTCTCTGCAGGTGCTTTTTGAAGAATGTAAAGTCTATTTATATTTTGTCTGTGTTGGGAGACTGAGCTGCTCAGGGGATTGGTAATGGGATGTGTAGCCTTTCGCCTTCTGGTTGCCAGTTCACAACTAGCCCAGGTTGGTGGGGAGAAAGTTATTAGCCATTCTGTGACTGTATGGCTTATGTGGTGGTCTGTCCTAGTCCAGTTCCTAGCAGGACAGGTGTCCAAGTCAGAAAACCTTGGCCCTGTTTGTTGGCAGTCTCAGCAAGGAGATGAGGACTGAATCGGCAGACATGCGCTGTGGCAGTCAAAAAAGCGAACAGAATGTTGGGAATCATTAGGAAAAGGGATAGATAATAAAACAGAAAATATCATTCTGCCTCTATCTGAATCCATGGTACGCCCACATCTTAGATACTGGTTGCCCCATCTCAAAAAAGATATATCAGAATTAGAAAAGGTTCAGAAAATGATTATGGGGTATGGAATAGCTTCCATATGAGGAGAGATTAATAAAACGGGGATTTTTCAGACTGAAAAAGAGATGACTAAGGGGGGATATGATAGAGGTCTATAAAACCATGACCAGTGTGAAGAAAGTAAATAAGGAAGTGTTATTTACTCCTTCTCATAATACAAGAACTAGAGGTCACCAAATGAAATGAATAGGGAGCAGGTTTAAAACAAACCTTCACACAACACACGGTCAACCTGTGGAACTTTTTGCTGGAGGATGTTGTGAAGGCCAAGACTATGACAGGGTTCAAAAAAAGAACTAGATAATTCATAGAGGATAGGTCCAGCAGTGGCTATTAGCCAGGATGGGCAGGATGCAAAACCATGCTCTAAAGTGTCCCTAGCCTGTGTTTGCCAGAAGCTGGGAATGGGTGACAGGGGATGGATCACTATTTATTCTAATAGATAAGTTTTAAACTGAGGTTCGCCTTACAAACAAACCCAAGAAGCACCTAGGATTTTACTGTTCTGTAAACAAAATCCTTCACCTTGTACCACATCTTGCTTTGTAAAGCAGGATGAGATCGTAAGGATAAAAACAGCCATGAGAGATAAAGATTTTATTTTATAGTGATGTGATACTTTAAAAATATTGGCATTGAATCTGAACCTTGTGCTGCAATATGTTTTGGTTTTTTGCCAATTTTTAGAGAAACTTAATTTTCAAATAAAATAAGACCAGGATTTGACTAAACAATATGACTAAATTGTAATTTGTAATGGCATGGCAAAATCTACAGCGAGGTGAGAGAACATTTTATAGTCTGCCACTACATTTTTTGTTTTTTTTTCCCTACCACCAAATTAGTTGAGCAACATGTGACCTGCCAAATATGTGAACTGCACAGTGAGACATATTTATCTAAACATTGTGATGCTGAAAATGCATGTATTAAGATTTTAAAATCTTCACCCTGTCTTTATCCTGCTTAAAGTAGGAGAGAAGGACATTCTGTAGTGCTGTGGGAGTTGGTAACATCCAAGTTCTAATGTTGGCTCTGCCACTGATTCTGCCTTTGAGCAATTCGCTTAGCTTTCCTCTTGGTTTAGTTTCCCCTATCAGTAAAATGGGAATAATACCTGCCTACCTTCCTTAGATGTGGAGGACTAATAAGTAAATGCTTATACAACACATTGAAGAAGAAAAGCAGCATAGCCATAAGGAACTTGGGCTGGGATTTTCAAGGAAGCCTAATGGAATTATGTACCCTGTTACAAATGAGTTTCAGTGGGATTTGGGCACCTAATTCCTTTAAGCTTCTTTGAAAATCCGTGCCTTAAGTTTTACCACCTCTTCAGCATCCCTGGCAAACTATGTATGCTTTTGTAAATCTGCTAGCAGAATCTCAGTTAAGTGGGTTTGGCCTCCTTAACTGTTTTTTTACTGTTGAGCCTCTTTGTTTGGCGCTAGAGCTGATGTGCTGGCCTGCTCAAAAAGTAGCACGAGGTGACTGAATTGGGTTGTTATCATATGTGAATCACTTCTTCCATACTTCTGTTATGTTGTTTCCTTTTTGTTTCCTTTGTAGTCATTTGTGTGCATACACATATGTGAACCACTCTTTCATGGTTTTGGAAAAAAACCAACCTTAACTGCCAATAATAATAGTTTCAAAGTCTTATACTTTCCCACTTTTTCCTTTTTATAGAACTGGTGTGTTCCCACAGACACAAAACCTACTCCTGCCTACATCTCTGCTTTCATTTCCTCTTACTCTCCCTCTCACTTTTTACTCTCTCTAAGCTTCCTTCCTAACCACTCCCCACTGGTTCCTTTTTCCATGTTGCCCATTATGCTTGGTACAGGCACTCTTGTTTTCTCTCCCTCCTTCCTCCCCCCAAACAATAAAACCCGTGACCCATTAAAGAATTAAATCTGTGGAGGGAGTAACAGGGAAAGTAGCATCACCAATTTGACTTTTGAATATCATACTATCATTTGGTTTGTACATAACTTGGTTTGCAAGCTCTTTGGGGCAGGGACCACGCCTCCTGCTATAGGAGAAGCAGCACACTGTCATCAAATTACTAATTTGTTAAATCTGAAATTATTCTGAAAAAAAACCAGAATAATTAAAATTTTATGTACTGTACAAGCACTGCTACTAAATGGCAAAGCAGAATCTGTGTGCTGATCGTCTACCTAATAAAATAATAGCAGGATGGATTAAGGGTCTGAGTCTTATCTTTCTTACATCAGTTTTATAGCCATCTATATCAGGAATAATTCTAATCACTTAATTGGTATTACTCCTGACTCATTCAGTGTGAGACTGGAATAGAACCCAAGTCCCTGGGGAGAAATTTAAAGACAACTGTTTCCCAAAATTTTTGTACTGTCCTGAAAGTTATTTTAAATTGAATCAGGAGAGTAAGTGGAAAATCGAAATAAGGTTGTCCCTGTTCAGTGTTTAATTATAAAAAGGTTGAGTGTTTACTGTAGTAAGTATAGCATTTGCATATAGTCTTCATAACAAATAGATGGTTCAAGGGGATAAGCAGCAGCAGTTTGACGTACATTATCTATAGCAATGGTAATAAGCCATAGTTAAGATGTGGCAACAAAGTGTGAGTCGGAGTTACTGGTCATGATTTGTTGCTTAAATAGCAGTGGATTTTTATTTTTCCAACTTGTCATCTAAACTGCAGGAAGTAATTGAAGAAATATAAAAAGACATTTTAAAAAGGTTGTGTTAGATTTATGGTTTAATACTTATCGAATTATGAGGTCTTTCTTTCAAATTGTATTCATTTCTGATATTGTAAAATGCTTGTTTGGCAAACTTTCTTCCAAAAATAGTATGCCGACATGCTGGTTAAATTTTTAGCTTCATTACATCTGTTTTAAGTTCTTAGTTATTTGGAAATGAGTTTCATAATGTTTGCCATTTTCCTGAAGTTTGACATTCCATATCGGCTCCATTACCAAGCAGTTATGAAAATACATTGTGACCAACCATTTACAGGAAGTCTGGAAATTCTTCTTAACTACTTCTGATTTAATCTTTTCAAGATTTCCATTAGTGACTAACAATTAGTTTGACTTCCTACTTTTAAAACAATTTTAACACCTATACAATATATGGTGCACTAATATTTCAGGTTTTCTGATCCTTTAAATCCAACATTTGATTCTCTTAATCAGAGATTAGTTTGCCTCTTCTAATAAAACATACAATGTATAGAACAAACTGTGTATTAATCAGTGGCCAAGTTGAGGACTTGTATGTCCTGAAATGTGTACAGTATACTTATGAAAGTTGTATCGCACTATGGTATTTTATGTAGCCTAATGTAAAACATGCATTTCTTGATGTGAAGGACCTCTGTTACTATAATTTGTCAATTATTTTTAAAGACCTGTAAATTATCGTCCTGTAGGGGAAGGGTATATACAATTGATTTTTTTGGGCAGGGGTGGGGTGAAGATGCTTGGATGGAAAGGATATATAATTTCTATTCCAGCTTGCTGTTCCAGGTCTTGGGTAAACCAGAACTTAACTTAGTGTATGAAATATTTAAAGTTTGCTGAGCACATATGGAAATTACCAAGGAAGGGAGGAAAAACGCTTCCCCTGAAATTTATTTCTAGTGAATTCCTTTTTGCCTTTAATTTTTGGAGTCCCTACCTGCCTCCAAAAAAAAGTGACAGCTCACCTAGGGGCCTAACACATAGTTTTTGCATTAATTTAACTAAATCTTTTTTTTTTTTAAAGTAGGTTAAATCAGTGCAACTCCCTAGCATAGATGCAGTTGTGCTGGTGCAAATGTGTTTGTAGCTTAAATACCTGTACAGTAATTTACCTGCAGATCCCTCATGGTTTTAACAACTGTTAATAGGGCATCCTGTGACCCTGTTACAGCACCAAACACACAAGAAGCCCTCAAAACTCTTGCAAAGTGGGTTCACTTGTGCTATGTGGAAGGCATGGCAAAGTTTAGGAAGCGATGATTAGTGAATTAGGTATGGAAGGAGGGAGGTTTTAATGGTTTATTAAAACAAGTAACATTCTTTACATTGTTTATAATTTGTATATTATGCAGATCAGTGGTGAAGCCCAGGAACTCTTTTCTGTTCGACATGGCCCAGTTCGAGCTGCACGAATCTTGCCTGCTCCACAAATCAGTAAGTATGTTATTGTGACAGTTCACAGCTAAATGTATGTTCTCTTCTACCTACTGAATGAATCAGTATTTTTTCTTTTAAAGTTTTACTTGAATCTTTGTTATATACTGGTATGTCAGCTTTCCATTTATTAGAAACTTAGTTAAAATAACATGCATCTGACGAAGTGGGCATTCACCCACGAAAGCTTATGCTCCAATATATCTGTTAGTCTTTAAGGTTCCACAGGACTCTCTGTTGCTTTTTACAGATCCAGACTAACAGGGCTACCCCTCTGATACTTAGTTAAAATAAGTTACTCTTTCAGAGTAGTTTGGTTTTTACTAATATTGCTGTTCCTTGAGTTTCACATCTATTTGTTCCATGCTCCAGTCTTGACTTGGTCTGTTTCCCATACTTTTTTTTGTTGTTGTTACTTTGATTATCTGACAGTGACATAAAATTGCCAACATAACTGCTTGCTTTTAAAAATATATGAGCATAACTTTGTTCACTGTTAAGAACCAATAAGCGGTGGGTACTAGAGATGCACAGGAGTGCTTCTTTGTTCTATGGACTCTTTTTTCTGAAGTAGATTTTGGACTAAAAAATGTGTGTGTCTTTTCTAAGTGCTTTTGATTTTTTCCCCCTCCATAATTCTGAATTACTTTAAATTTAAACTCCTGTTTTTAACCCCAACTGCTGCTTTCTTCATAAGCTAGAGAACTTCTGGGCCTGGATATCTTAAATTGTATTGAATACTCCAGAGACTCTTATGCATCTATTTGAAATAATAATAATCATCATTATTATTAATAATTTAATCAATTACATTATTTATCAATTAATATGTTAATATAAAATACTGCTTGGGAGTGATTTCAGATATTGTTTGTTTTAAATCCCATCTCATATTGTAGGAGCAACTTTAGACTTACTACACTTAGAATCCTAGAGTTACAGAATCGTAGGACTGTCAGGGACCTCCAGAGGTCATCTAATCCAGGCTCCTCTACTCATGGCAGAACTAAGTTTTATTTAGACCATCCCTGGCAGGTGTTTGTCTAACCTGTTCTTAAAAATCTCCAATGATGGAGATTTCACAGCCTCCCTAGGCAATTTATTCCAGTGCTTAACTACCCTGATGGTTAGAAAGTTTTTTCCTAATGTCCAGTCTAAACTGCCCTTGTTGCAAGTTAAATCCATTGCTTCTTGTCCTATCCTCAGATGTTAAGGAGAACAATTTTTCTCCCTCCTTCTTGCAACAACTTTATATGTACTTAAAAACTGTTGTCATATCCCCTCTCCATTGTCTCTTTTTCAGACTAAACAAACCCCCTTTTTCAATCTTCTTTCATTGATCTTTAATCATTTTTATTTCTGGGCTTTCTCCAATTTGTCCACGTCTTTCTTGAAATACGATGCCCAGAACTGGATACAATACTCCAGTTGAGGCCTAATCAGCGTGGAGTAGAGCAGAAAAATTACTTCTCATGTCTGCTTACAACACTCCTGCTAATACATCCCAGAATGATTGCTTTTTTTTGCAACAGTATTACACTGTTCAGTCATACTTAGCTTATGATCCATTATGACCCCCAGATCTCTTTCTGCAGTACTCCTTCCTAGGCAACAAGGAGTCCGGTGGAACCTTAAAAACTAACAGGTTTATTTGGGCATAAGCGTTAGTGGGTAAAAAAACCCACTTCTTCAGATGCATGGAGTGAGAATTACAGATGCAGGCATTATTATATTGACTCATGAAGAGAAGGGAGTTACCTCACAGGGCCTAGTCAACACTGGTTCTCCACTTGTGAGGTAACTCCCTTCTCTTCATGTGTCAGTATAATAATGCCAGCATCTGTAATTCTCACTCCGTGCATCTGAAGAAGTGAGTTGTTTACCCATGAAAGCTTATGCCCAAATAAACCTGTTTATCTTTAAGGTGCCACCGGACTCCTTGTTGGTTTTTTGTGGATACAGACTAACACAGCTACCCCCTGATACTCGACTTCCTTCCTAGGCAGTCATTTCCCATTTTGTATGTTTGCAACTGATTGTTCCTTCCTAAGTGGAGCACTTCAGAGCATTACTCTAGTTTGTCCAGATCATTTTGAATTTGAATCCTAACCTCCAAAGCACTTGCAACCTCTCCCAGTCAGGCTGACAAAGAGCATATAGAATGCTGTGGAAGGCAGGGAAGATTTTGCTCAAGGACACTGAAGCAAACTCCCACTCTTAGGAAAATTGTCATGGGATTTTTAAGTTCTACATATGGCAGACAGGAATTTGTTTTTAAAAGTCTCATCCAAAAGGACTCCACAGTTTCAGTAAAGGAAAATTGAGAAAACAGTTTTGAACCACTGCAATTTTTGTAATAATTGTTACAATCATAATTATAGAACTGACATTTGATTAATACCTTGTAGTCCTTTACCCCAAGTATCATTTTTTTCCCTTAGCAAGGTCATGGTTGCTAGCAATAGGATTAGAAATGCTGTTTATAGTTAGAGACTCATATTCAAATACACTGCAGAGTTTATTCATGATTTGTGGTCCTTACCTTCTCAGACTTTCAAACTCTTGGGATGAATAAAAGATTTTAAGTTTTCTTTGTCATCTGTTCAAGAGGCAGTGCTGGAGATCCAACTTAATGTACATGAAGAAATAACTTTAATAAAAATGAGATAGTGTAAGTAATGTAGCATACATTAAATTCAAGAAGACATTTTGCTTTCTCAAAAGTAAGTAGGTTTGCCAAAAACATGAAGGCTCTTTTTTTATTTCACGTATGGGAAAAATGCAAAGTATTTTCTAAAACTTGTAATATTATAACAGACCACCCACGTGCCCCTGAAATATCAGCTGTTGAAGCTTTTTCTGATATTAGAACACAAAGTTACTTTCCCATTCTGATCAGAAAAATAGTGGGATGGGAATTCTTTATAATTCTTTCTAGTTGGAATGGAGCTAGATTTTAATTTGTTCCTCTTTTTGCTTATTTTAAATAAACCATTTTCAAACAAATTGACCTTTCCAGTGTTTGAGTTTTTGACATGTCTCTTAATGTACAAATAGCCACCTCCTCTCTTGAAGATTACTTAAATGTGGTTTTATCAAGCTCTGAGACCAGCTGTCTTGCTTGCTCAACTACATTGTTTCAGAAATTCTGAGTAACCGCCTGGAAGAGTTTGCTAAAAAATTTGAGCAACTATGCATAAACAAGCAAATCCTCTTAAAAACAGAGACTGTTCAGCCCAAATACAAGCAATTCCCAAATAGCAGGCCAGTTCACATTTGCTTATAATCATCTCCAGTATTTTGAAAGTGGAACTACTATGCTCCCAGAAGAGAGAACCGGCATACTAACATTTTAACTTGATATAGCTTAAAGAATTAGATGGCTTCACTAAAACATCAGATGTTGTTCTGTTGTCTTAAAATTTTCTGTTGATTTGCTAAGTATCTGTTAAGAAGTCTAGTCTAGAATTAAGATCCTGACAATTTTGTCATCCAGGATCTTGTTTACTTTTAAGAGCATGAGGGGGTTACCCTGTTAGTGTCCTGGCTGAACCTCAGTTTGGGCAATATTCTGTTTGACCAAAACTCACCCTGTAACTTCAACTGGAGAAGCTACTGTCCTGCTTCCCTCCTGCATACAGCTGCTAAGTAGTGTTTCTTGTGTAAAATGGCTGCCCCATTCCACTACAGTCGATCTAATTTGAGCTGTTATTTACTTTTCTGTTAAAGTCTGGGATTAAGTGGAGAAGTGGTACACAGGTTAGGAATCTATGCAATAGTGTATTGAGAGCCATTTACCAGAACTGTTAAGCAGAGCTTGTCCTTGCACAGAACTCTAAACTAGAGTTAGGTTTAAGTAGATCTTAAATTCAGTTAAAATATTAAACACAAAATGGAATGTGTTAAAGCAGTAGCAACCTACTGTTAGAATTTAATACACAGGCACACATTTAAAATGTGTGCAGGACTTTTTCTTTATGGGAACATTGTCAACTTAGTAATTAGCTGACAAACTACGGCTATTTTGGTCTTTTCTGTGTCATCAAATATTGGATCCCTACGTCCTTTTAAAAAAGGAAAAAAGGGGGAAAGAAGTGTAACTGCAAGTGAAGGAAGCAATAGTTAACATTCCAACAAGTTCTGTTTTTTACTGAGGGTAGAAAAATGCTTTGTGTTGTACAGTCTAGCAAACAAACTAAACTACTACTTATGCATTCTATTGGGCAGTTGTTCTCTCTCTAAACTGCTTATATTTAGCATTTAACAATGATCGTTGCTACATCAGAAAGCTATTCAAATTAGTTTGTATTAAATTAAGTTAAACCTTTTAAAAACATGTTTTGGTCTCTTTTTACATGGCTTGGTCTAAAGTAAATCTGATTAAAAATGCACAGATATATTATTGATCAATATCTGGAATCAGACAAAAGTAAAACTGTAATAAGAGGCCTTAGACAACTAACACACAAGCTTTAATGATTCTGAACAAAATAAAATGCATTTGTGAAGGAGAAGCTGATTATTATCTGCAACGCTGAAACACAGTTTTACTGTAAAGATGTAAAAAGGGAATTGTTGAATGTGAGGCTCATGGTGGATGAATTTGGCACGTTCCTAGAAATAGATCTCAGTTTGTGATAAGAAACTCATTCCCAGGTGTGAAAGGAAAAGTTCATGGTTTTAACTCACTTTTTCAGCAGTACAACTTAATAGTTTGTGGACTATTTTGTTAAAGTACTGTAATCCTTTGATGTTTGATTCCCTGTTGCATCATGTTTTTCACACCATAATATAGTACTGTTTCAAAGAATTAAAGAAGACCTCATCAAATCTGTTTTATTAAGTTACATGGCAATGTGTGCCTGTGCATTTTAACATTTTCTATTATTTGAGGATAGGAACAAGCCTTCAATGTCAAATCAGTTTTTTCATGATGCTTTCAAACTTTGAGAAGTGTTTAAACATTTAAATATTTTTTTTTAAGAAACTATAATTTTTTAAATCTTTGTTCTCGTTGATTAACACACATGAAAATTATTATCTTTAAGAAAAATGGGCCCTGAGCTAGACTGTACTGTGCCTTTTCTCCATTTCCTTATTGCTCAAATGTATAAAAAAATACAGAAGATGGCTAGTTTCCGTAGTCTGTCTATATTCATTTATATTATTTTTTATTTGTACATATTGTTAAAGTTAGTATCAGATTTATGTGATTCCACTTTGCCAGATACATAGACATTTACTGTATACTCTGAACTTGCAGCACTGTAGTTGCTAACTTTAAAGCACAAAGATTGAGAAAAATCTGCTAGTAATAAGTACCAGGGATTTCAGAGT
Organism: Mauremys reevesii; assembly: GCF_016161935.1. Taxonomy (NCBI): domain Eukaryota; kingdom Metazoa; phylum Chordata; order Testudines; family Geoemydidae; genus Mauremys; species Mauremys reevesii. The sequence continues at coordinate 18,651,922 of NC_052642.1, forward strand.
ATAGTTAGCGGAAAGCCTGGACAAAGGTGACTTATCTTGTGCTCAAAATGTGGCAAAGCTCAAGCTTAAGCGTGTTTCCTTCAAGAGCAGATTTCAAAGGCAAGCATCCACTATTGCAAACTTCTGGCTCGAGTCTTACTCTTGAGACACACAGATGAACTGTGAATGGTTAAATATAAGAATTGTAACAGGACAGACTGGAAGAAGTCAGAGGTCATAGTACTTTGAATTTGAGCTAGAAGTGAAATGGACGTCAGTGAAGTATGGGGTATACATGAGTAATGAACATGTGCTTTCCAAGCCCACCTTGCCCACAAATATGCAGACACATTCTGCTGTAGTTGAAGCTTATGGGTAGCCTTGAAGGTTCACCTCAGTTGAAGTTCATGACGGTAGTCTAGCCTTGAGATAACAGAGACATGGGTAACTAAAGAGGCATGTATCTGTCTCTTGGGCAGCTGAAAGTGAAAAATGTTCTTGGCCACCTCTGCTGTCTGTGAATCCAGGAACAGTGCTGACTGTGGTAACTAACTTCCTGACCCTGACATAATGAACCACCTTCGCAATAGCTCAGCAGAGACTGACAAACAAAGGAGAAGTTATAAATGTCGTCTGTTTCTCAAAATGCTTATTCCATCAATCAGCATCATCTCAGTCTTATAAGAGGCTAGAACTGCCCAGGCAAACCTTTTCTTTTCCAGCAGTGAATACTCTTGGCTGTAGCTACAATAGTGAGCTGATGGGTTTCTTACAACATAGGTTTCAGAGTGGTAGCCTCGTTGTTTTTAGAATATAGGCTATTCTTGGACAGGATTTGTGGAGCGTGTCTAGCACATTGTGGACAGTAATGATAGAAATCACAGCTAGTATAGAACCTAAGGATAGTACTTCAATCTGAAAGACAAGATGGATTGTCTCTCGGCAGTGTCAGAGAAGATCAGATATATTGGTTATCCACTTGAACATTGTGATACCCAGAAAGAAGACAGATGCAGGGAAAGGTTGTATACAGTATGCTAACCTGTCTCTTTTTCTATCCACCTGTTCAGACTAGAGCTAGTGTCAAGTGTGGTGTTGCTTTATCAAGATGGTGAGTCTGAATATGTATATAAACTGGTCCAAATAGGAGTAGTTTGTGCATTCTTCAAACTATACACCAAAATAGATAATACAGCAGTTATTTCTTATTGATATTATTACATCAGTATGTAGCCATGGTTTCTGTAGCCTTGGAGAGAGGAATCTGTATTCATAAGGCATCCAAGCTCTGCCTTCTTCAAAAAGTCAGATTTTTAATTGGATCATAAAATAATCAGGAAACCAATTCATCTCTTCCCATTCCATTTAAATCCTTTTGGCCTCCAACAGCATGTGTGGTTGTGATTATTCTCTGCACCTCGGAATATAGATGGCCTTTTTGGAGACTGAAATATTACTCTGACCAATTTTCAGGCTTATAGGAGGAAGTAGAGTTGCATGGCTAATAATCAGACTATGAGGACATCTTTCTTGATGCTACCAGTCTTTAGAATAAGAATCCTAAGCCTAGACATTTTGCATGACTGCATGCTGCATCTGGTTGGCAAAGCTTCTTAACCTACCCAGTTCCTCACTGTTTTAATCCTAGTGCTGGGAATGATTTGAGTACTTATTCCATATGTGTAAAGGTGTCTAGTTTTCTGAGGGCTCGGAATTTCTCCTTGTCTGTTCAGACATGCAGGGGAAAAGGTATGTTTGAAGACATGTTTGAAGACAAATTGGTCTGACTTCCTGTTTGTTAGGGTGGGAGTGGGAAAATCTTACGTGGTAGATGTAAAGCAAGATGAGGCTGGGGCTGTGCCGGTTAAATTAATTTACTCTCCCAGTGAAATGGAAATAGTTGGTAACACTGTCATAGGTTGGGTAGCCTGGGAATAAAAAGCAAAAATCAGGGAATATTAACTTTTCTCATTTGCTCTGATAAGATTTTGTGGCCTTCTCCTCCTTACTGAAATTGCTCTCTATTAGGCTCCCCCCCCCATAATATATAGTGGTTCCATTTAACTACATTAGTCCAATTTCTCATACTCTTTATGTAACACAGGTTAAGTGTTTTCATCACTTCTTCCAAAATTCTTACTCATGCCTTAATCACTTCCTTTTGGAACTGCTGCACTTCTCTGTTAACTGGTTTCCTGTGAGAATTTGGGGAACCTATTTACGACTTATAAATTCTGGTTGATATGATGAAGTTATTAAGAAGTTGCTACTGCAGATTTCATAAGTGTGATTGTTCTTTACCTCTCTACTCACTTTGAGGACCATGCTGTAGTTGTAAATATTGACAGTTGAGATAACATACATGGCTTCTTACAGTTTTTGTAGCAGAATAAGAATATACTTGCTCTATGAAGTGGATTAGTTTGGTAGAATATCTTATTTCCCCCCCTTCTTACTTATCCCAGTCTGTGAAAATCCTGTGTTTACTGAGCCAGAATATTTGCTTAAACCCTTTGAATTCAATGGGTTTGCACAGGGTGTAAATCTCAGCTGAGCAATTAGTATTCCGTAGTCTGGAAAGTCCAGTCCTGACACTGGAATAGCACAGAGTGTGGTAGTTTAGGACTGACGTGTTGGCAGAGTTGTGTGTAGAACTTGGCTTGAGCCATTGGCTGTTCCATGTATTCCTAGCCTTCGCTGTTATGAACACAAATTCATCAAATTTAATTCAGTTCTATTTTTTCCAATTTCTGTATTATGCTACTTGCATGAGTTTTTGTTTTTTAAAAAAACACACAGTGCAGAATGATTATTTGTGGTTCATCAGATTTACCAAGGAGAACAAAAATTGTAAACAAAGAATAATGGAAAGTATCAAGCGACTTAAGTTTTAAAAGGAATGTGAACCAAGGAACATTGTAAAACAAACTCTTACAACTAGAATTAATTTCAGAAGTTAGAATTAACTGTTACAAACTAGTTTTTCACTTGAAAATGATTTCATTATACAAGTTCAAATTTTATTGCAGTTTTAACACGTATTACCTGCATCTCTGACTTCTGTTTATATTTTTAAATGTTTTTACTGTGAACCTCAAAAGCTGATTTAGCTTAATCTGCAAGAATACTGAAAGAAACTATAATATTTAGGTTGCTCTCTAAAGGAAGGCAGATGTTAATATTATATATATTCAGCCACTTGGGTGGCTTAGTGGTTTTAAGTCTTTTAAGGCCAAAATAATTGCCAAGTGTGTACAATACAAAAACCCACCCTACAAGCTGACCAAACAGTAGCAGTTTGTAGCTAGAATTGGCTAGAGCTAAGTGGCTTGTGCAGGTGTGTTTTTAAGCTTTGGTGTTTTGTAAGTGGTGTAGGGTTGATTGTGGTAGAATGAAGTCTGATGTAGGTGGGTTAGAGACATTATAGAATAGAATTCTGATGTAGGTGGGTTAGAGAAATTATAGAATAGAATTCTGACATAGCAAGTAAGCCTTTTATAAGCTGTATTGAAAAAACATTGGAGTGCTTTTTTATGTTTACACCAATGTAAAAATATTAACATTCAAAAGTGGACTGGCCCTCCCATTTTGCTGCCATTCCACTTTTAGAAACATCACATTGGTTCATTAGGCCCACAGGGCTCCAACTTTAACTGCACCAGGCTCATGTGACTCTAGCTTTGGTTGAATGTAACTAAAAAATGCAGACTATTTCCTTCTAAGCAACATTTTCTCAAATAATGTACGTCTCTTTTCTCTAATAGTAACATTTAGTTATCACTAACAAATATTTCAAAGTTATTGTCTTGTGTTTTGGTAGAAACTATTTGCTGTATTGACTAAGAATAAAACTGTTGTGTCTCAGAAGGAAAGTGCAGATATCTGTAAGAGTGCATGGTTTTTGTCTCTGATTAAAATTCTTTGACTTTTGAGTTCAGAACTAGAGCAGGTTAAAAAGAGTTTTCTCTGCCGTTCTGTATCCTTCTGACTGGTGGCCAACTTGTCTGATGCCCTCAGTCTTCTGATACTGCCTTGGTCCTAGCTGCCCTTTTTCATTTGCCCACTGACTCTTTGAGGAGCATCTTGGAAGGAAGGTGGCTGAATTTAGGGGAAAAAAAAGCATCCAAACATTCTTGAGCCCACTACAGTGCTCTCTCTTGCAACTGTCTTTTTACTCTCTTGGCTCTCAGGAATGTATAGTGTCTTCCAACAAATTTAGACTACGTCAGCAAAAATACATAGAAATCAGTCTGTATGCATAGAGCCTATCGATTCCTACAAAGAACTTTTTCCTTTTATATAATTTGTCTGGTTCATTTTTCAGCAAGTCTGGTGGATATTACAGCTAAGGAACTTCTGGACAGTAAACATACTGAAATGTGCAGTCTGCAATCATTTTTATGTAATCTTCGCTTGCCACTAATGCAGTCATGCCTGAGAATGTGAAGATGATGATATCTGACCTGGAAGACTGATATGAGGTGGATAAAAGAATCCAGTTTGTGGAGAGCAAGTTAACTTCAGTATTAAGCTAGGCTCTTAAGAAAATCAAAGGAGCTAGAACAATGTCTTCCTCACTGAGGAGTCAAAGGAATGTCATCCAATTGTACCATGCAGTAAACTGGGATATTGTCAGCAAAACTCTTATCCTCAGTGGAAAAAATAGGCAGAACACACAAATCTGTCTGGCCTTTTAATGTTTGAGTGCACAATTTCCAAGATTAGAAGGCAATGCCTGCTACCGAGAGGAGTCAATCACAGGGTATATTCCATTTGTACAAACGCTTTTATAGATGCTTGCAGAATTGCTGATGCTCATGCAATTGTGTTATAAGCACTTTGAAGGCAAAGATTTAAGATCAAATTTTTACTATGCAGGACATCTATGGGCATAATTTTTGAATCAATCCTTCTGACAGAGCAGATGCAGATACTTGTCAGAGAACAAGACATGCAACTTAATATTGCTTAGAGAAGTAGTTTTACTACAAACTAATCTGTGAAATGCTATACATTTCATAACTTAATTTCAAAACGTAACAATTTTTGTCCTTTTGGAGCAACAAGGTTTTAAGGTACCACCTACCATAAATCTAACCTACTTGCTAAGGTGAAATTAAGTGAATTAGAGAAATAAGATGAACAAGATAAATTTAATTAAACATATAAGCAAGTAGTACATACAGACATAATTTGTAGGTGTCTGTATTCCTTAAAGGACTTAATCTTAATAACTTTAGCAAGGCCACTATGTATGCTAAATATTTTAGTGCTGCAACTCCCCCTATCTTACAGTTTTGGATGTGTTTTTTTCTTTCATATTTCTATGTTCCTTACTAATGGAGTGCGTAGCTATTTGATTTTCTCCTTTATTTAAATATTGTCATGTAAATTACAGTTTTAGAACCATAACTCACCTTCTGCAAGTTTGTTAGTGCCACACCTCTGCTGTTTAATTGATTGCCTAGTATAAATAAGATTTCCTTTTTTCTTTGGTGACTAGATTTCCTTGATCGAACAGATTTCCCAGTGAGAGTTGACGATCAAAAGGGATCCTCATGGTCTGAATCATTTTACTTTGAGATAGGGGGAGGTTTTGGAAAGTGATTAATAGATTTTTCTAGTTTATGCGTGGCTTCCTCCATTTATATGACAAATTCAACAAAATCAAATTTCAACACCTTAAATATATTTTTTTCTGTAATAAATATTGAAGCTTACTGCTTAGACAAAAGTGGACTGGGTTGTTAAAATAAAAAGTAGGTCTTTTAGGTGCTGGCAGAAATTGTTTGTAATTTAACAAAAAAGCCTTACTATTGTGGGTTTCAGAAGATGAAGTTTCTGGTTCATCACCAAACCTTTATTTTGCTAGCTAAATATGCCATAACACATAAAGGAGTTTGAAGTGCAGAAAATGCTTGGAAATTTTTACCATATGTTCTAGTTCTGTTCCTCTGTAATTAGTCTGAAGTAATAAGTGAAAATTGTTTTGTACCTTTTTCCAGAATTTAACATATTTTTTACCTCATGATTCTATTGTGGCTGGACAGGGATCTATGTCTGAATAGCTCAGAGAAAATGCTATTTAAACTCCTGTTTTAGGCCAAGAAAGTCATTTTAAATTTGGGTTAAAAACTAAGCCTAATGTTTGATTCCCTGGAAGAGATCTAGGTGCTGTCTACTGAGAGAGATTATAAAAAATAAGGCATGACAGATACGGCAATTTCCTGCATATCGTTGAGAGACCTTATTGAATTAAGTTTAAGTATCCTTGGGGCCCATTGTTTAAATGAATGGTGTATGTGTGATTGTGTTGTACACCAGTGGTTTTCAAATTTTTTTTCTGGCAACCCAGTTGAAGAAAATTGTTGCCCGTGACCCAGCGGAGTTGGGGATAAGGGGTTGGAGTGTGGAAGGGGCTCGAGACTGGGGCAGAGGGTTGGGGCTGTAGGGTTGGGCCAGAAATGAGGGGTTCAGGGTGTAGGAGGGAGCTCTGGGCTGGGGCAGGGGTTTGGGGTATGGTAGGGGGTCAGGGCTGTGGGCTGGGGGTGCAGGCTCTGGAGTGGGCCAGAGATGAAGGGTTTGGGGTGCAGGAAGGGGCTCTGGGTTTGGGGGGGAAGTTCAAGGCGGGGTAGCAGGTTGGGGCATGGGGTTGGGGCACAGGCTTTCCTCAGGCGGCTCCCAGTCAGCGGCACAGTGAGGGTGCTAAGGTACACTTCCACACTGCACCCCGGAAGCGTCCAGCAGCAGGTCTGGCTCCTAGGCAGAGGTGCGCAAGCGGCTGTCGCCTGCAGGTACTGCCCCACCCCAGATGCCATTGGCCGGGACCCGGTCAGTGGAAGTGCAGAGCTGGTGCTCGGGGCGGAGGCAGTGTGCGGCGCTCCATAGCCCCCCCATCTAGGAGCTGGACCTGCTGCTGGCCGCTTCCAGGGCGCAGCGCGGTTCAGAACAGGTAGGAGCTAGCCTTCCTTAGCCGGGCAGCACTGCTGACGGGACTTTTAACAGAGCTGCTGTGACCCAGTGCCTTCCATTCCGCGACCCAATAGTGGGTTGCGACCCGCAGTTTGAAAACCACTGTTGTACAGCATGGGAGAGGGCTACTGCAGCATCTAGGTACTAAAGACAGTGAGTGGTGATTAAGGTAAATCAGCCATGTTGTTAAACCCTCCCACCTACAGAAGTACCATCACTAGGGGAGGTTTGCGTATACTGGTTTCTCCAGAGACTAACAGACAGAGCAAGGACTTTTGGATAAAGAGCCTGAGTTTAAACTGACTCAGTGCCTTTGTTCTAACCCAGCAAATGGACACGACCTTCTGCCCAAGGCGGGGGCCTCCCCAATCCTTGTGGAAGGGTTGGAAGAACTGACATCTGCCAGAGCCCAAGGTTGGAGTTGTGGTGACCTCTGATAAGCTTTTTAGGGCACATGTAGGTTTTTATTGTTTTTAATATGTTTTCTCTGGAATGCTTTCACATTAAGAATAAATGCTCTTGCTTACAAAGAGCTGTGTGGCAATTTATAGCTGTGAACAATTATGCTGTTCGTAGCCTTTGGAGAGAAAGCAAAATACAGGGTGCTGGCTTGTTTAGGCAGTCTGGCTGGCTGGAGATACCGCAGTGTAGACGGGGAACCGTGCAGCCAGGAAAAACCTTGGTCATCGTCAGGGGGAGAGATGTGGGCCTCTCCCCAAGAAAGACGATGGTTGAGAAGTTGGGAGCCTAGAGTAGGTGGACTTTGGGCACTTGAATGTACATTCTTTGGCCCTTTACAGTTCTTCATATTTGCTGAAATTGAATGTTTTCCATACAGGAACTCTGAGTCAAGTTCAGGAGTAAAGAAAATAAAAGTTCAGCATGAAAGAGTAGAGAAATTTTGAAAGATGGGAACTATACTGACTTGTGAATATTATTGTTTAACATGCATGGGCTCAATGCTGTACAAGACATACAAACATATATTTGTTTTATTTATTAACCAAATGTAAGTTCCCTCTGTAAATAGATCCAGTTTCCAGGATATATTGTTTCTGTGTATGGAAAACGTGTTGGGTTGAACTTTTCTTTAATAAAGAAAGATACTCAAAATTTTTCAGTTCTGTGCTATTTGTGTCTTTGACTCTGGAGATGAAGCCATCAACCCTTAGGAAACTCTAGCTAGTACTGAATGTAGGACCATATCTCAGCAACATGGGCTACTGTGTGAGCACATTATGTATGTATTACCATAACACCTAGGAGCCCCAGTCATGGATCAGGGCCCTGCTGTGCTCGGCATTGTATACCACAGAACAAAAAGGTGTGATTCATGCCCCAAAGAGCTTGCAATCTGAACACATCAGGCCTGTCCTCCACTCTGTACTGGCTTCCTATAGAATATCAAGTCAAATTCAAGATCTCTGCCATTTATGTTTAAGATGCTCAATGACCTGGTCTCACTATACCTAAAAGATCACCAAAAGCTCGGGGACTGTGATCAGCAGCTACACTTACCAGGCAAGACGGAGCTGTCCACAAGGGTAAAGCTAGTCTGTGCAGGAGACAGTATTCTCAGGGAACGGTCTCAGGCTGGGGAGTGAACTCCCACAGGTTTTAAGAACCACGGCAAACCTCACTGCTTTCCTTTCTAACTGTAAGGCTCACTTTTAAAACCTTGCCATCAATAATAAATGTGCATAACACAGCAGACATGAAATAAAGACGAAACAAAAACAGAGCATCTCATTTTTCCTTTGGAGAAAAAAAGGGAGAAAGAGAACCATGTGTAACGAATGCTAGTCAAGTTGCTTAGTGCATTTCGGGGAAGCTCTGGGATACTATGCTGATGACAGCAGTATAAGGACCTGAATAGAACTGGCATCAAACCGATAGATAATGAAGAAATAAGAGTGAACCTACATAGTGTATTTTCAAAGCATACTTGCCATTGCTAAATAGAATAGTACTTGGCATTATATAGTGCATTTCTTACTCAAGCTACAGTAAAGTGCTTTACAAATCAATGAGGTAGGTGAAAGTAATGAAGTGACTTTTGGCAAGCACCATCACTGCTGAGTACCCAGCAAAAGTACATTGCCCTGTTTTTATTGAGAGAAAACATTCAGAGATGCTAGTGTACTAATTTTCTGAGGTGCTGGGCACACACAACTCTCATGGAAAGTTAATGGGAGCCATAGTGCTGAGCTCCCTTTGGGTTATGCTGCTTTATCTCTTGAAAAAGTGTATTTTGTGATTATTGGCATTATTAAGCTGCCAGCAGGACTTCCATCTCATTGGTAGTACAGTACATGAGCTCATCTGAACAAGTGAACTATATTAGTACGTGGAAAACTTTTTGACTTCATGGAGATCTGGAAGTTGCTTTATATTAATTTTCATCTAGTCAAGGGAATTTGTTTTGCATATTTTCAAATATGCCAATGACAGAATTTTTTTTTATCATTTAGCTAAATGGAGTTGCAGATAAGGTGGTGCCTTGTTGGCAGGAAAGGCAGTTTTCATTACTTTAATTGTGTGATTTATCAGGATTTTCAGCTTTTTATAAATGCGGTAGTGTTATATGACAGAATTAAAAGGATTTAGAATAAAAGGAGTTTAAGAAAAGGACTTTGCAACAGGATTGCAATACTTTTTATATTTGATGGATTTGGCTAGCTGTTTTTCATTTCAATCATCAGATACATTCTGTTAAACACTGTGTGGAGCAGGTGTGTATAGCATCAGTATATTGCACATGTGAATAAACACAATTTTATATATAAAAAATTAATCCACCATAACTTGAAGGATTAAACGTTCCCCCCCCCCCAGAATGACAGGGGGGTGCCGATGCATTAAGCATCATGGAGAACAACACATGTTGCTGCTTGCAATCTCATGAACAGGACTGCTGTTAACCTGATTTCATGCACTGCAAGGTCCTTATACTAATGATTTTTCTAGAGTATTAATAGTTACATCCTGAAAGTATAAATTTGAAGTAGATAATGGAAATTTTTTGAAACATGAGCTCAAGTCTTAAACATCTGAAATGAGAAGCTGACGCACCCACTGTACAATTTTTACAAATATGTTGCAGATATTGATGATGATTCTGTTGATTCTGTGCAAATGTTTCCCCCTATAATCCATTTTTGTATGTTCTAAAATTCTTTCCTTTGTAATTCTCCTTATTAAAATAAAAAGTTTATACTCAAACTTAGAGTTTGACTGTATAGAAACTTATGAACTGATGTCTCGAGCGTGTGTGTGTGTTTGTGTATGTATGTATAGTTGAAATCCTGGCCCCACTGAAATCAGTGGCAAGACTCTCATTGGCTTCAGTGGAGCCAGGGTTTCTCCCTTAATGTAATTTCTATTGAGCCTGGCTAGGTAAACAGAAACAAATGGAGTTCATCTGTTCCACATAATGGGGAAAAAAAACAAATTGGTTGCCAGGTTTTTAAAAAGACTTTACATGTTTCATTTATCAGTTTACAGATCAGTACATACAATACAGGTGTGACCCATACAAAACCTTGGAAAGAGCAGAATGAAATGAAAATTCATTTGGCTGTTTAAGTAACTCATAAACCTATTGTTGATGGTGAAATTATTGATGTGAACCATTTACTATTATAAATACTCCAAACATGTAGGAGGGAAGAGCTAGTCTTGTATAGACCAGATTGCTGAGCAGTTTTATGTTATAAATTAATTGTATGTACCCATACTATTAATAATTAACAGAGACTGCTAAGTGAAAAAGTATATTGTTAATTGTTGTACCTTTCTGATGAATTCACATAGAAGTACAGCCATACAATTAATTGTGAATTAAGGTTTGAACAGAATGTGTTACCGATACTTGGTGTAGATCAAAGAGTTTGATTTTTATAATGAAGAAAGTTTTCTTGTAATCTGGAAATTTACCTCATTGAGGTATCTCAGCTTGGTGTGTGTATGTTATTTAATTTCAATGACAAACATCCTGACATTCAGCAAAGCAGTAGTACCCTCAGGGGGAAAAAATTCCACAAAGGAGAGAAATTAGATGGAATAAAGTCAAATAAAAACCTACTTAGACACCAGGTAAAATTTTTGAAAATGCCTATGCCCCATTTTTCAAAAGTGACTTGGAGCCTAAGTCTCACTGAAAGTCAGTGGGACTTACTTTTCCTAAATTGCTTTTGAAAATGGGATTTATGCTGCTGTGTCACATGTGAAAAATTTGCCTAATTTAGGGATGTAAGATGGGCATGGCCATGTTTTAGGCAAACATTAGCATCCAGCTTGTCAGACGCTAAAGAAAGAGAGGGACTACTCTTATGGTGTGTGTGACCATAATGGAATAAATTGAAAAAATGTGTGAAGCCTTTCAAAAATAACATCATTCATAGTTTAGAACAACTTCACAAAATAGAAAAATGGGAGTTAGTATTACTTGACACTGGATCTTAATAAGAAATAACACTCTCTGAAAAGAGGAGGTAAATACCCGCATGTCCTGGCCAAATTTTATTGGTCATTTACACCTATCACCATATTTACAGGAACTATTGTTCTAAAGTTCATGGCTTTGTTGTGAAATGTATCCCTATTGCTGAGTTTGTAGTGGTTGCTGCTCTTTGTCTGTGTAGCCATTGGCCTTCCAACATATTTCCCTTTGCTTTGTAAAACCTTTGGGTATATTTTGATTGTGCAAGGTGCTCTAAAAATGTTGTTCTTTTTTCTGTAGAAATTTTTTTTTCAGGTTAATGATTTGTGGTTTTTTAAAAAAAAGTGTTCTGAAATTTGACAAGATATAGTAATTATGTTTTCAAGTCTAATCAACTGTCAGTTTATTGCTGTTAGTTAATAAAGACAGCATGGTGAAAATATAATGAATGCTTTTTATTGAGATTTCTTTTTCTGTTTTTCTTCTAATCAGGCCCTCAGAAATGTGATAATTTTTCTGAGAAGAGACCTCTTCTTGGTGTGTGTAAAAGCATTGGATCTTCTGGGTAAGAAAACTTTTCAACTTTTAGTATAATGAAAAAGCAATGTATTTGATAGAACAATAGAAAAATATTTTTCTGTAACTTTTTCTGCTCTGTATTCAGAGTTTTTTTTACATTATGAACTTGTGAAATGAAATGTTCTCCCTGTAAACTCTCAATCTGCCAGCACTGACTTTTAGGGGACATGCCTTTAGAAACAAAAAAACCTCTGTGATGAAAGACCTGTGATATGAAACCCAATATAAAATAATTGAGGAGGTATTTTGAAATTGTGTGGGATTATTTTCTCTTAACATAATCTCATTTTCATGTTCACTGTTTCTGATGGTAATGGATGAAGTTATTACAGAAGAGTAGTCAAAACAGGCCTCTGTGCCTCAAATAATTAAAGGATGTTTGCAAGGGATGAGTGATATTCTATGTGTAACAGTGTTATTGACTGTGTTTTGATGTAAACGTTGGCCATGTATTGTCAAAACAAATGCTTCTTTTTTTTTTTGTTCAATTAAAAAAACGAGTTGGCAGGTTTGTCTTAGTCTGGGGATCGCATACAAGGGATCTGAGCTCAAAACTTGCATTTCTTTACTCACTTCTGTCTTGGCAAGGACTGGGAGAGTTGTGCTGGTCTCTTGGTGGGCAGTTTTAGAGGCCCATATTAAAGAAGTCCCTGGCCTACATCTAAATGGGTTAATACCCATGTGCACACAGAAGAACCTATTCCAATAAGTGAAGGCTGAAATAAACAAGGGAATCCTAGGTGACAGCAGGGAGTTTTAATATGTCTGTTTCTCCTGTTTCCGGGTCCATCGTGGCTTATATAGTACACTGCACCTATTCAAAAAGACTTTAGTGTTCTTAAAAATCTATAGAGCATTCCTCTTGGTCGGTAATAAGCATTTGCCAACCTCCCTTCCCTGAAATGTGTTTTGTTTCTTTTGTGTCAGCTGGAGGGTCTTCCTAATACAAAGAGGTTGTTCTGCTATGTTATGATGGCTCTGTTAGATGTGTTGACTCAGACAGCACTTTTGGCTTATACCCGTACCTAGTGGAAAATACCTACTTCTCAAGGATAATCCTATGCACAGAGATTGAAAGGCTAAACTGCTGAAGCAAATCTTCTTACAATAATTACGCTAATTCTGTGCCACACCTTTTTTAATTAAGAATTTAATGACTTTGGGTATGAGTGAAGGTTAACAAGTAAACCCAAAACAATTCCTAAGAGTGTGGCTCACTATGTACTGTTAGTTTATTAACAAAGGATATGAATGTTATCTTCAAATTTAAGAACCTGATCAGAAATAAGCACAGCTAAACTTCTTCCTTTATGCTAAACTGTTTATCATGCGTTATGTGCTGTCAAAATGTTTATAATCTTATTAACCACTTCTCCTGCCTAGGACTGCATGTACTGTTTGGTTATAAACAGTACATTACAGTTGTTTGTTATCTGGCAGTATTTCCCCTCTTAATCCAGGTCATTGATTTGTGTGTGTGAAAAATATGCTTCATAGGACTTATTTTCCTTGCTGGTATTCTTGCATAAGTGAGTGAGACATGTCTGAGATGTTAACAAAATAGGCATGTAAAGAAGGCCACTACTTTCTCATAACCGATGGACTCCAGTAAAACTCAAGACTTCAAACAATTATTTTGTTAATTTTTCTAGAGAAAATGGTTCATTACATAAAATCAGGTATACGCCTACCTAGCTATTATTTAAATATCTGTAAACACACCCTGAGCTTTTAAACCAGGCCCGTAGCTCTGGCCACATCATAAGAACCTGATTAAAAGAAGGGGATTGTTGCACAGATTGAGAGTTTCTGATCATTTACATCTCACTCTGAGGGTTCCAAACAAATTGTGATCTTGCAAAGTATTGTTTGTTGTGCAAGTGACCCAAGGCTTACATGCCTTTTTCTTTCAATTTATGACGTGGATCATCTATTTAAAACAACTGTATAATCACCACTAAAAACCAAAAACAAAGGAAAATCAGTTTCCGACGTCAAACCTTCAAGTCCGATGGAAGCCGAGGGGTGGGGGTGGGAAGGAATTTCAGTGTTAAGGCTTCAATTCTGTTGTTAATTTGTGGTTTTGTGCTTTGCATCACCTACAGTAACTTTTAATACATATCTGCCTCTGGACAGATGGTACATCTGGTTTAAATGTAGTTCAGTGAGAAGGTGTCTGGAGAAAACCCTTACATTTATGTAGCATCTTTTTTTCCTGAAGGATCCCAAAGCACTTGATAGTTTCTCTTTATTATTACCCCCTCATCTATGCTGAAATTAGGCTAGTTCTAGCATGACAGGAGCTGATAGCACCCAGCAGCAGCACCCTTGAACTATTTAGGACCTAACATATGACCGCTACTGTATGCTAATTGAAACATGAAGGAGAATTAACAATAATAATTAGCACCGACACAACATTTTTCAGCTGTACATCTCAAAGCACTTTACAAACAAGGGTTAAACGGTGTCCCCATTTAACAGAAAACACGAGGATAAAATTGAGTGGTGTCTGTTGGCGTGCATCTGTGCTCACTTCATGTGCTGTTCTAGCTCTGCCCTGGTAGCTGATCCAGCAGACCTCAGTGGTATTACCCAGAAAGACCACAACCTTGGTTCAGTGGTGAAGGTGCTCTACTAGGTTTATCGTTAACGAAGCATGGCCCTTGTGCCCTATATGTACTACAGGAACGCTAACATATGTATGCCTATTACAATGGGCCAGTTCAGTCAAGAGCGGGACTATCTGTTGTCTCCTAGGCCAGACAGAGATGCGCCTCCTATGATTTTCTCTTTTATACAAACAGATTACGTATTACCCTTCTGATGTGGTTACCAACCACCCTACACCTTGTACCTGCTGCTTCGATCAAAACATCTTCATTTATTATCCTGACTTTATCCTATCAAGGATCAGTGTGTCCCTGTACCATCCTCAGGGAGGGTGTTTACGTGTATATCCAATACCTAGTACTTAGGAGTGCCTGTGTTTCAGCATTGCTAACCGTGTTTTTGCCAAGTTAATGTACTGGACAATGAACTTGTAAGTAAGCATCTACTTTATGACAGGGCCTGACTTTGGTTCATAGTATGGTTCTTACTGACTTTGATTCAGACATCAGGCCTTGCACCAGACCCAGTGCTCCTTGCCTCCCCTGCCCCACTACAAGGGGCTTAGGATATGGCTACACTATGTTTTAAAAGCTGGGGCAGCAAATCTCAAAGCCTGTATCTGTAGTCTTGGGCTTGCACTACAGCACTGAAAACGGCAGTGTAGATGTGGCTCGAGTGCTGAAGCCCACCCTTCTCTCCAGGCTTCAGGGCCCAAACCACATCTACACTGCTGTTTTTTTAGCATCATAGCGAGAGCCACAGAGATTAAGGCCATGTCTACACTACAGACCTTACAGAGGCAAAGCTGTACCGCTGCAGCTGTGCTGCTGTAAGGTCTCCTGTGTAACTGCTCTGTGCTGATGGGAGAGAGCTCTCCCATTGGTGTAATTACACCACCCCACAACAAGTGGTGGTAGCTATGTTGACAGGGAGCATCTCCCTTCGTCATAACGCTGTCCACACTGGCGCTTTTGTTGGTGGAACTTGTGTCTGTCAAGGGGTGTGGTTAAGAACATAAGAACATAAGAAAGGCCGTATCGGGTCAGACCAAAGGTCCATCTAGCCCAGTATCTGTCTACCGACAGTGGCCAATGCCAGGTGCCCCAGAGGGAGTGAACCTAACAGGCAATGATCAAGTGATCTCTCTCCTGCCATCCATCTCCATCCTCTGACGAACAGAGGCTAGGGACACCATTCTTACCCATCCTGGCTAATAGCCATTTATGGACTTAGCCACCATGAATTTAGGATAGGTTTTTTTTTTTTTTTTATTTTCTTCACAACCCTGACCAACAAAAGCGCTAGTGTAGACATAGCCTAAATTACTTTCCTAATGACAGTGATACAAAGACACAGGAATAGAACTGAGGTTCCTTGACGTTCAGTTTGTTGCACTGTACCTTGGACTACAAGGTACCCTGTCTCTTGTTAATGTAAGCCTGTAATATGGAACCGTTATTGATTAGCCCACCCTTGAGGCGGGGTGGGGAGCTCCACCACCTGACTCTGTCCCCCTTATGCCACCATGTTCTGTGTTCAAGTCCTTATTATAACCAAGCTCTCTGGCTGGGTCCTTAATAGTCTCTGTCCCTTTCTGGATAATGGGGAGCTGGAAATTCTGTGGTTCTAGTGGGGGCTAGACAGCTCTAGGCCTCCTAGGTTTGGAGCTTTGTTTTCTAAAGTCCTTGGTTGGAATAGGGGAATCCAGGCCTGCCCACTCCACTGGGTTCCAGCTCAGGAACCTTGTTTGGAACAGCCAGAACCAATTCTTTTCTGTCCTTTGCTGCTCACTGAGCTGCCTCCTCCCTCAGCGTTCCCCAACCTCTTGCCCTGCTCCTCTCTTTTTGAGTGGTTGCTTCTGTTGGAAGGATTCGCCCTCTACAATCCGACTGTTTCTCTGATAGCTGCCTTTCTCCTCAGAAGTTCTCCCTCAAACTGAGGTTCTTAATCTTTTATCATGCCCAGGTGCTTCCCTGCCTATCTAACTGCCTCCCAGTTACTCAGTGAGTTAACTAAGCACAGGTGAACTTGAGGCTCCTGTTCCCCTGACCTTTTCAGAGGGCCTGCTACACTCTGACAAAGCCAAATGAGTTTGGATATGGTTATGAAAATGAGGCTAAGGTTTCTACCTTTGCAAAATGTGGCTTAATGACTCACTCAGAAGACAATACCTCCATCAGCCTAGTACCTCCAATGCCGTGCCAGGGCATGGGGTGATCACTGACTTAAAGGGAAAACGTGTCACCTTTCGAATTGCTAATGCCACTTCCAGAAGCCCCCTGGCTTTTTTCTGTCAGTCTCCCATTCAAGTATTGACCCTGGTTACTTTGTGAGATCTGACTGGATCACAGTCTGAGGCAGTATGGTTACAGTTAGGATAAACTTTTCTTTTTAAAGTAGCTTCTTTAGCCTTGGCCAACCCCTGTCTTTTTCTTGCTGTTCTTTAAACTTTCTGGCTTCTTTCCTGCCTAGCTCTGATGCTCCCCAGTTCTTCATTGTTCTGTCCTTCCTTCTTTCCTGGCACATTCTACCATTCCCTTGACTGTTTTGACTCCTCCAAAACAGTTGATTTTGTAATACTGTGCTTTCCCCCACCATCCTCCCCACAAATGAGGGAAGTGCCCTTTGTCTAGGAAAGGTGAATGTCTGGTATAGTGGTTTTCAGCACAGAGCGGGGAGTACTCTATGATGTGTAACATCACACACTGATCTTGGACCCCTGCTGTCTCCAGACATAAGTATTTTAGTTAAGATTTCTTTTTCTCAGTGATAATTTATGTAGCATTCATTTTTCATAGCTCTTGTAAAACCTAGCTTGCAGCTATTAACTTTGTGGGTGTAAGGCAAAGAGCCAGTACATTTTACACTTGACTCACAATAAAACCTCAGTATGTTACACTAACCCCCCAAACTGTAATACAAGAGTAAGCTATTACACATGTTATCATGGAAACTTTTGAGCATGGGAAAACTATTTTTTTTAAACGATCAGAACTGTGTGCACACATTCCTATGTGGTGTGTGAGAGGTCGTATTTACAAACATGGTAATATACAGTATAACATTCTCTCATGATTCCAGGAACTTGTGCAGATGCTGCTGAATGCACAAAAGATGTGTCTGATCAATTGAAAGTCCAATATGTATTAGAATTGCATTTAGAAGTTTTAGACTTTACCGAGACACTAGACTGCTAAACTAATAAAATGTTGATAGAAAGCAGATCATTCATAAATCGACACCTGCACAGTCATTTCATAACAGCACTTTATAGCACTTTATCTGTTAGGACTATATCAGTGAGATATTGACACATTCATGTTAGGATCTGGAATTTCCTGTTTTCTAACCTCTAATCTGCATTAGTGGTTAGTCTCAGGAAATTCATCTGTACTCCTTTTGCTGTAAAGTAAATATAATACAGTGAAGGAGCTGTGATAGAATGGTATTTTTATAGTATTTTACTGTAGGACATTCTTTATTCTTGGAATCTGAAGAATTTTCAAGTTCTACTGAGTCACTTTAAAGCTATCATCAGCATTTAAAAAAAGAACATTAACAATTTTCACCGTCCCTTTACCATATCATTAAGAAATTCATCCTATCATGGTTTTGCCTGACAAAATAAATGTCTTGTATGCTTTGCACCTTCAGGATTTGTTTCCTTGATTATGAAACAGACATGACTATCGTGTATAAAATCAGCATCAAATTCATCTGTGGATTTATTTTTGAGTCATAGCATCTTTTCATTGTCCTTCCTATTGTCTGGTAGGTGTTAATACATGCATGCAACTTTCCACTGAAACCCCAGATATTCAGTTGTACTGTAGATTGTCCATTGATCCAAGAATGTCTTATTAAATTTAAATCTTTTCCCCAAGAACTTAAGGTCTAAAGTAGATGTTTTGTTAATAGTGGGAAAGTACGGAGAACTGAATGCACATTTCCTGTAATGTGACCTAACAAGTAGTCAAGGCAGTTCTTAACTTCATTGATTTTAATTAGGGAAGCTTTATTAAACTACTAAGATTCTAAACAGCTACTTAGAGATGAAGGGAGTACATTTTCTTAGTGTTTTAACCACACAGCTTTAATGAGAGCCATGTGATTACAAGCCTGTTTTAATAATTTTATCTCAAAGTTTAAGATTTCTGAAATTCTCGAACAAAACAATATAGAGGTCTGTTCCTGTTTGGAGTAGACACAGTTTGTTGTCTTGATTATTCCAAATGATTTGGACAGTTACTGAATTCACATTTGAGGGCGAGTTAAGTTTAACTTCCGAATGTCACGTGGAGGCTCTGAAATGATACACTTTGGGCAAACCCATTTCTTTGTCTTTAGGGTTTGAGTCTAAAAGTTTTTGTGAACTTCTGATATGACAGAGTGCAACTCTTCCCACCTTGTCCATGTTCCTTTCAGTGCCCGTATCCAGTTTAATATAAGAATCTCTTTATATATCATTGGACTCCACTGCACATGTACTATAAATTCTTTGATATTTACTACAAAATGGTGGAGTCTTTAACTTTGATTCAATACTTTCTTTGAAGCTGATCAGCCTCAGAATTCTTTATTCAAATTTTTAATGAAAAGGCTTAAAATATGACAACAATCTGTAGGAAACTGAATAAGTTTAAATTTATTTATCTATATATCTATATCATCTATAAATAAATTTAAACTTATTTATATATTAAAACCTAATGTCTTGCAAACCTGGACTAGCAATAGTTGTCATATAGCAGATCACAAACCTAGCCTCCATCTGAATTACTTCAGGTTTAAAAACAATCCCCTCTGACCACAAGGGGCTACGTTTTGACTCTAATAAACTAGCCAGAGAGCCATGCAAAAGCATAGGGTGGAGAAGCTTATTAAAATAAATCTCTGCATGGATGTCCCCTCCCATATTTTAAAAAAGCTTTTCTTGGTCTAGCTACATTTCTTTTAAATAGGTCAGCCAAGATTTGTGGCCTTTCACAGTACAGAATCCGACAGATGATTTTAGATGAATAGATCCTTCTGCTCTTATAGGAAAGTGGTAATTTGTTTATATCCCCTAAGGAAGCTCACGTTGCGTTGGGCAAAATATCAGGAATGATTTTTTTAAAAAAAGGTGGCTAGTGCCCAATAGACAAAATACATCTTTTTGTAATGAGTCTCTTTGAACTGAAGTGATTAATTTACTTTTGTACTAAGCTGTAGTGGAGACTAATTTTGCTGCTTTGAAATATCTTTCTGGCACACAGTTTTAGGTGACATCAACTGTACTGTTGAAAATAAGTTCATTACAAAACTTTAGCACAGTGCCAGCTTCCCTAAATAATTATTTAACTAGAGATGAAGCTACATGTTCTAAATTCAGTCTTTTCCTACAACTTGGGTTACGACCTAGTTTTCTAGAAACCCATTTTTATTTTTTTAAGTCAGATTTTCCATCTAGAACTTAGTTCATAAAATTACTAAAGGCTTGCACAGTTTCACTGTATAATCATTTCAAAATAACTGTTTTTTTCAACCACCAAAAAGGATGCAGTCTTGACACACAAATGGGAAACAGATTGTGTTTTTTGGCTGATACTGCGGTGCTGGTTTAGATGTTGGTTCAGTCAACTTCAGTCTTAGATTACAAGATTTGCAAATTAAAGGAAAACCAAAAAGGAAAGAACATCTGCGTAAATTCTGTCTTTGTGGAATTTCACATAGGCATGCTCACTATGTTTCTGGTTATAGGAGGGACAATAATGTTGTTACACCAACAAGGAAGTATTGATAGACCTCAGAACATCTTAAAAGATAAATTTTAAGTGGTGAAAAATCAAAATTAGAAATCTGTTAAATGAATGCATTAACTCCCCCTTCTCCTCCCAAATCAGTGTCTTCCCCGCCCCCCATAATAGTTCTGTGGAGAAGAATGGGGGAGAGGAAGCTTAGCTCTTATAAAGGCCAGCTGTTTTTTGTCTATTGTGTTAACTGACAGTGTACCTGTGTGTATTTGTTTGCACATAGCAGGTTTTGAAATCCTGTATTTGAGTGCTCCTATAAGTGGCCTTGTAATCTGTAACAAGAAAATGCTGTTGGATCTATAGAATGTTTATCTCTGCAAATACAGCGTTTTGTTAAAACATATTGGACTCGATTTTGAATGTACAGAATTTATGAAGGCGTGTAAGTACTTAATTTTACCCTCCAGTGCTAAATTTGTCACTTAGATTTTTTTGAGGAGAAATTGAGCAGTACAATGATAGGAACTAATTTAAAAACAAACTTCTGTCCTTGTTGATTTTTCCTTGCACTTGTAGAGAAGTAAGGCATAGCTCTAAGTAAGGGATGGTGAGCAGTTTGCTTGGTTGTCTGATATTCACTGTGTGTATAAGTCAAACCAAAACTGAACTTCTCAAATTATAATTCAGTAGTGCAAGTCTGTGCTTCACCTGGAGCACAATAACAAGATAGGGCTAGTCAAAGAAGTGGCCATGTTGGCAAAAAATTGTGTGTGTGTTCTTGTTCCGCCTTATTTGTCAGACTGACTCCTTGCTTATAAACTGCGTGCTTTAAACAGACACCTTCTTGCTATTGCAGCTTTCACAAGTAACAAGAAGTTTGGTGTCTCAAGTGTTAACTAATTTGCTTTCCTCCAATGACAGCCTGCCTATAACAGGGTGGGGATGTTTGAATTACCCCCTGAGCTGAGCTCTTAAAAAGGCCTATGAAGACATGAGAGGTTTCAGAGTGGTAGCCGTGTTTGTCTGTATCAGCAAAAACAACGAGGAGTCCTTGTGGCACCATAGAGACTAAGGGCATGGCTACACTTGCAGATGTAGAGTGTTGTGAGTTAAACCTGCCTTCGCAGAGCGCAGTAGGGAAAGCGCTGCAGTCTGTCCACAATGACAGTTTCAAGTGCACTGGCGTGGACACATTTGCGGCCCTTGCAGTGGCATTGGGAGCAGTGCATTATGGGCAGCTATCCCAGCATGCAAGTGACTGCAACATGCTTTTCAAATGGGGGTGGGGTGGGGTGGAGTATGACAGGGGTGTGTTGTGTGTATGTGTGGGGAGAGAGAGTGGTTTTTTGGGGTGCTGAGATTGTTTCAGCATGCTGTCTTGTAAGTTCAGACCTTCCTTTCTCTCCCCGCCTCTCTCTCACTCACT
The DNA here is from genome assembly GCF_016161935.1 of Mauremys reevesii. Lineage (NCBI taxonomy): Eukaryota > Metazoa > Chordata > Testudines > Geoemydidae > Mauremys > Mauremys reevesii. The sequence goes on from NC_052642.1 coordinate 18,673,664, forward strand.
CAAAGCAAACAGTAAATGTTTGCTTTTCTTGGAGCTGATAAGCAGGCAGCTTCTTCAAAACGGAGCTTTGAAAGGGCATTTCTGCATTCCTGAAGCCAATTTCACAACAATGCCGAGAGTGGCCACTTGACTTAAGGGGATTATGGGACGTTTCCAGAGGCTAATCACAGCACAGTAACGCAACACCTCATTCACACTGGCACCGTGGCACTCCAGCGGGGGCACAGCAAATGTTATTCCACTTGCCAAGGTGGAGTACAAGCAGCGCTGTAGCTGCGGAGTCAGAGTGCTCAACGTGCCTTGCCAGGGTGGACGGGGAGTGAGCTAGGTCGCCCGGGGCTGCTTTATTGCGCTGTAACTCACACGTGTAGCCAAGGCCTCTCAAATTTATTTGGGCATAAGCTTTCGTGGGCTAGAGTCCACTTCATCAAATGCATGAAGTGAAAAATACAGGAACAAGTATAAATACATGAAAGGATAGGGGTTGTTTTACCAAGTGTGAGATCAGTCTAACAAGATAAATCAATTAACAGCAGGATACTAAGGGAGGAAAAATAACTTTTGAAGTGGTAAGAGAGTGGTGTGTAGTTGCTGGTGAGTATTTGTGTTTGGGGACGAGAGCTGAGAAAGCATTGTTCTAGTAAGCCATAAAAAATGTTGGCATACAGAGGAGCCATGCAGGTACCCAAAGCAGTCCCGCTGACTTGAAGGTATAAATCAGGAGTCGGCAACCTTTCAGAAGTGGTGTGCCGAGTCTTCATTTATTCACTCTAATTTAAGGTTTCACGTGCCGGTAATACATTTTAACATTTTTAGAAGGTCTCTTTCTCTAAGTCTATAATATACAACTAAACTATTGCTGTATGTGAAGTAAATAAGGTTTTAAAAATGTTTAAGAAGCTTCATTTAAAACTAAATTAAAATTGGTCAGGATCCAGGCAGTGTGAGTGCCACTGAAAATCATCTTGTGTGCTGCCTTCGGCACGCGTGCCATAGGTTGCCTACCCCTGGTATAAATTGTCCCCAAATCTGAAACTTTGTGACTTTGTGACTTGCTGAACTTTGTGACTTTGTGACTCTGACTTTGTCCTCACCCACAACTATTTTTATGGCTGACTTAGAACAACGCTTCCACGTCTCTACTCTACTTACACTACATTGATGACATCTTCATCATCTGGACCCATGGGAAGGAGGCCCTTGAGGAATTCCTCCAAGATTTCAATGATTTCCACCCTACCATCAACCTCAGCCTTCACCAGTCCACACGAGGTCCGCTTCCTGGACACTACAGTGCTAATAAGCGATGGTCACATAAACACCACCCTATACCGGAAACCTACTGACCTCAATACTTACCTACATGCCTCCAGCTTTCATCCAGACCACATCACACGATCCATTGTCTACAGCCAAGCTCTAAGATACAACCGCATTTGCGCCACTTCAAAAGTTATTTTTCCTCCCTTGGTATCCTGCTGTTAATTGATTTATCTTGTTAGACTGACCTCATACTTGGTAAAGCAACCCCCATCCTTCATCTGATGAAGTGGGTTCTAGCCCACGAAAGCTTATGCCCAAATAAATTTGTTAGTCTCTAAGGTGCCACAAGGACTCCTCGTTTGTTGGGGGGGTTTTTTGGAAGAGATGAGATCGCTCAGAGAGTCACAGTGTGGAAGAGTGACCTCTGTCCACAAAGAGGTGCTTGAGAGCCAATCAGTGGCCACACCACTACAGTACCCAACTCTCCTAGCTGCCAAATCTTCTACCCTCTTCTATATCCATGAAAAAATGAAAATGTTTGTTTTTCGTTTTTGTTTTCGGTGGTCATTTTAGTAGGTAGTCAGAAGGTATCGTATGCTAGGGCAATAATTGATGTAGTTAATTACATGCCCACCTAGATAGAGGATTAAGTTAGTAGAGTTGAATCTGTATATCAGAGAGAAGAATTTAGCCCTTACTGTAACAATGTATCCACAAGCAAATATTTCTGAAAACCCTGTAAACGGTTTACCCCAACAGTGGTGTTATCATCAGATAGCGACGTACTCCACAGCAGACAAACATAGTTTCCCAAGAACTTTGAGTTGTACCACCACAAAGTTCTAAAGCTCCTTGTAAGATGTGCTGAGCACGTTGCTCATTTACCCCAAGTGTATATGGCTCTTTATAAATGTGAAGAGAGAGAGTTGCTGCCTTCAGTAGTTTATAGTCTACATACGATACACCAGACAGAGCTACAGACATAGGTGGTTAGATCAGCAGTAGAAGGTGTCAAAATTATTGCTTCAATATTCATAAATTTTAAAGCCCAAAGGTAAACTTTTATGATTAACTAGTCTGACCTCCTGCATAACATAGACCAAAGAAAATCTCTGAATAATTTCTGAATCTGGAGTGAATTGAAGAATGAAATGAAGGTCGCTTAAGTGCATGAGAAGCAAGAAGCATAGGATGTGGCATTGAAATAAGGTGCAAGGCTGAGGGTTGGAGAAGGAGGAGATGGAAAATATATGACTTAGCTAATGCAATTAACATTTTTCTGTACTGAGAAATCTGTTTACAAGACTAAACAATTAGTGCAAGCAGCTTTTCAGGAAATAGATAGTTTATGTAGTCACTGTGGCTTGAAATCTACTAACGTGTTAATACTAGTTTTATTGAAGAATATGTTTAGAGAAGTGTTAATGTTTATCAAAAAAGCTGTTTTACCAGGAAAAATATAAAAATAATGTTATTAAAACTAAGCTTTAATACCACGCTACATGAATATTATTTAAAGATTTTTATATGTACCCAACATTTATCTGGCAACCAGCTCTTCTTCTGATTGATGCTAGAATCAGTGTCCAGTTCTCAGAACCTGTGGCTTGTAACTTTTAAAATTAGCTAGCTGTGAAATGATTTAGAAGTGACAAACAGCATAGCTTTCTTGAAGGATCACCCAGGAGGAGAAAATTAGCTATGATGAATGAAGTTCTTGTTCACAGTTCTCACACTGCTCTGAGTAACCCTCTCTGCTACGTTTTAACTGGAATGCCAGTGCAAATGCAGTGGTTATGCCTCGGAGCCACTGGGTTATGCCAGGGATTGAATCATAGGGCTGGATGTGTGAAGGATGTATCCATCCATTCATCAAGAAGATAAAGTATAGCATATTTTTACTTTTTTTAAATTTAAAATGACCCATAAAATAAAAAATGAATTGGACAGATGGTTATGATTTTTTATTTTATTGGACACCAGCAAGTAGATTTCATAAAGTTTGTAAAATATAAGCAGTCCTTTGTTTTCATGAGACTTTGTGTGATTCACAAAGTCCTGTAAATTCTTTCTTGTCACCACCCTTGCTTTTCACAGCCACAGGGTGGTTAAAAAAGCTTTAAATTAAAACCTACTCCCTTTCAAGAAATTAAATACTTGGAGGCTACATGTTTGCTTCATTTGTAGCCCTGTAACAAGTCCAAAAAACAGACAGCAAAATTCAGCCCAACCCATAGCTTCCACTCAATTCACTAAGTCTTATGTGGTTTTAGGTATGATGAGTAGAGCTGTCTGGAGGATGGCAAGTCCATTTTGTGACTACTTTTTGAGGGTTCAAAAATTTGGAATGAAAACCGAATCTTTTGAATGTTTTTGCAAAACAAACTTGTTGAAACTACTGTTTTCAAATCAGAAAGCTCAGGTTTTTGATTCAGCTCCCTCTCCCTGCCTACTTCCTTCTGCTCAGAGATGACCAGAGAGCCCTGGACTGCAAAAACCTTCTTGATTAAAAATGTCATCTAATTGAAACGTTTTGGCTGTGACAAAACAGCATATTTTGACAAAATGTCATAAAATTATGTCATAATGTCCTGCCTGAGCTGCTCTAATGATGAGAAATACAGGATTTTGTGGTTTTCTTTGTAGTGAATTTTCTTATGATAGTACAAGAAAGTTCACAGTCTCCCTGAACCCCCCTGCTTTGGACACTGGCCTGGTGGGCATTTCTGGATTGTGTATCAGCACCTCTCATGAGCAGAGCATATTACCTCTATTATGTTTACAGCCATGAGGATTTTAGAAATAAGCCCAGTATCCTATAGTTCATAGAGCAACCTCTCTGCCAACCTTCATGTCCTTTTAAACATTTTTCCCCTAGAAGTGATATAGCTGTTTTTTCCTTCCTAAAATCTGAAATGTACCATGACCTCTTGCAGGTTTATACACTATCCTCACTATTCCAAAGAGATCCATTTAGTATTGCGATAAACCGATGAAGCTTTGTCCATTGCAGTGTTCTTTGTGTTATCATCTGACCTGCAGAGCTCTCTTCGAGTCCTAGCAGATGAAAACGATGTTGTCATCACTCGTTACTGTAGGAAGTTCACGTTTTAGTCTTTAGAGCTCTTGTGACAGTTTTTATAAACCTGAGAAAGACAAAACCTGTGAATATAGTAATTTAGGCTCCCAAAAGGTGTTTTTTGTTGTTTTTTAATATGGAGATATACCTATCTCATAGAACTGGAAGGGACCTTGAAAGATCATTGAGTCCAGTCCCCTGCCTTCACAGCAGGACCAAGTACATCCCTGACAGAATGTTGCAAGTGATGTTACATTTTGTTATTACATTATGTACTAAAGATAGCAACCCTTCTTTATTTTGTTTAAAAAAATCTTTTTAAGGCTGGATTTGTATCCTTTTAATTTATTTTTATAATTACATTTAATTCCCTTCCCTAGTAGTTGTGATAAATAACATCATTTTAATTATCAGAAAAGTGAACATACAGTTTTGAAAAATCTCTTATAAATGGATACATCAAGAGAGAACATCTTTAGTGGAATATCTGGTATGTTGATAATGAGGGTCAGAAGAATCTGAGGCACTAACATGGTAAAATCAATGTTGGAGGTTGGTTCAGTCTGGTAGAATTGACTTGATCTATAATAAGGAATAACAGTTGGATTAAAGTATATTATAATGATAAACCTACATCAGATCTGCAAGGAAGCAAATGAGTATATTGGGTTTAAATGTTGGCCAATAAATAAGAACCCTGAGTATTTCAGAGCTTTGAAAGGTCTGATTTTATGAAATTTGTAAATAAGCTAAACTTTTTTAAGTGATTTTTTTTGTTGTGTTTTTTTTGGTAAGGAGAAGGGAGGAATGGGTAGAGAAGCTTTCCAAATTGGAGCATAGTTTCATCCTAGCGCTGGTTATTGACTGCCTCCAAACGTATTATAGGAAGGGGGAAAAGTAGTCTTATGTTAAATGCATAGCCAAATAAAAACAGCTGTAGTGCATACCTTACCTGAGTCACTTGTCAAAAGAAGAACTACAGGGAAAAGATACTACAGAACGCCTTTAAGCCAAAGCTGCTGATTCTAGAGCCACTTTAAATTCCGCTTTAAATTATTAAATAGTGTAAATGCTATACTGTTAATTAGAAGAGGAACAAACTCTACAAAAATAAATGTGTTTTCAATATGGTTCTCAGGGAGGGTACAGTAGAAACCAATGAATAAGAGGAAATTTATTTCTGGCAGCACTCTAGACATGGAACTGTGGTTGAACTTTTTACCCTAATTACGTCCCCACTAATGCCTGCAGCGGTCTGGAATCAAAGCGGCCCTTCAGGCCCTGGAAAGTCTCTGATGTGGCGAGCGTTTGTTGTGTGATGAGGGTTACTTAAGAAAAAAACGGAATATTGTGACAGGATTTTTCAAAATTTCTCAGTTACCACCCACCTCACTTGTTGCCTACAAAAATAGAGTAATTGTTTGCATCTGTGTGTTTTTGTCTGTCTTAGAAATAACTGTTATAAATCAATGTGACAGAGACCCAAAGAAGCTTTTTCAGAATAGTATTTTCTTCACTTAATATGTGTTTTAGGGTTGTTTTTTGTGTAATATTACCACTACCTGTAAGAATAACTTTTAAAGTACATTGCAAAATAGCCATGCTCGAAATCTCAAGGATGATGTAAAGATTTTATTCTGTGAGTACTAACGTTCGTATGTGAGTTACTCTCTCAAAAGATCTTAAAAAGGTAAATTGAAAATGTTTTATGTAAAAGTAAGGCTAAATGTTAATTCTTACCCTTAACGTACTAGTTAGCGAGCCAAATGAATTTGCCCCAGTGTCTTAGCATTATACAAATACAGCCATTTGTGTAATGTTTGTCACATAAATAAGCTCAGTAGTAGTTGAGCTTTGTTTCTGTCACTACCTGGTGTTTTGTCTCCTAAAGCAGTGTCTTTGGAGTCTTGACTTTCACAACTATACCCAATTATACCGAGGGGTTTACTGGGCAAAAACGTTCATTTGTAGATTAAAACTATATTATTTAAATCACTTTGAGGTGAGGCAAAGGGTCATGGAAAATGTAATGATTGGAATTCTGTAAAACTTTACATCTCTGGTATAATTCTTCAGTGGTAACTTTTTATTCTTGACATGATATTTGAAATATTACAATTGCTGTTGACTTTAATTGAATATATAGATCTTGGTGGCTATTTAAAAGTTTTATAAAATTATACATACATTAAGATAGTACAGCAGTCTCACTTATGAACCAATTGACCTAAAAGAGATCCAGTTGTCTTCTGCACTGTAAAAGAGTAATAAAATAATACCTTTTTAAAATGGCTAAAAATATAAATTCTGCCTGTTCCTTCTGTTTAGATTGTGACTAGATAATATATTGGAAATATCACTCAGACAGACGAGATCTCTCATTATATTTATGTAGAATAAAACGCACAGAACTACATTAAAAGAACATTATTAAGGTTGCAAAGTCCAAGTACTCAAAAGCTAGGAAAAGCCAGAATGAAAGTTGTCTGTGCCACTTTAATTTGGCCACCTTGTGTGTATGCATTATGATACAGTCTTTAATTACATAATCACAGGACCCGGCCTCATTTTCAGTGCTCAAAATGACACTTAATGAGCACCTTGTTCAATACTTTCTTTTCTCGTTGTTCATTGGGTGGCCCTGTGCCTTATTTACTGTACACTTATTCAGATCCTACTCTGAAGACAGAATTATTCATTTCATTTCGGGCTTTCCTGGGGTACTCATCACTCTAGTATCTGCATACTTCACAATTTGTAATGAATTTATTTTCACAGCACCCCTGTGAGAAGGGGATACTGTTATCCACATTGTATAGAAGGGTACCTGAGGCACAGAGAGATTATGGTTAAAAGTTGTCACAAATTTTCAGAGCCCATTTTGAGACCCCCTAAGCCTTGATTTTTCAAGTGCTTAGCATTATATAACACTTTATATATTCAAAGCACAGTTCCCACTGACTTCAGTTGCAACTGTGAGGGCCAGATTGTAAAAAACATTTAGGTGCCAGACTCACATTGAAATCCATAAGAGTTACCTTTTAAATACTTGTCCCCAGGTGCTCAGCACTTCTGCAACTCCGACCGCAGAGTCTCAATCAGGCACACAGAAAATGAGGTGCACACAATTAGTGACTGCATGTGGAAAGTTGGGTTTAAGTGACTTGAGCAACATCACACAGGAACTCTGGCAGAGGCAGGGATAGAATCCAGTTCTCCAGTGCGGGATTCAACTGCCTTCACCAGGAGACCCTCCTTTCTCTTGCAATCTGCTCTCTCATTCCCTGGGGAGTCTTTGGAAAAAAGGGTATATAACTAAAGACTATATATAATGCAGCGCATGCACAAAGGAGGCAAATCAAGGATGCACAGGCTGCCTTAATTCTGGCATTTCGTAGTTTTTGAGTGCTTGACTTTGGAACCTTAATGTTGTTTAGTTTTGTGCGTGTAATTACTTAGCTTTAAAAAAAAACTGAAAAAAACAAATTTAATCATGTGGAGTGTCATGCTAGCACGTGCATAGTTCATTGTCCGGGTTGGAACCTTTAGACTGACTACACAGAGCGCTGCCGCTTGAGCTGACAGAGTATCTGATAGCAGCAGTAGATTGTCCTCTTCTATGTGGAACAGCACTAGAGAGGGATGGGAAACTTTGCCAGTGGGTTTCACAGATATTTGTTGACAGCAGACTCCACAATCTTGGCTTCCATTCTAGGCTCTGGAGGGGAGTGGCCTCTAGTGATTACTCTCTTCTGACCATTCCCCATAAAGTGTGATCCCTTCTACCCCAACTCCTCCAACATTTCATTGCCCAAGTCTTCTCTTCTCCACCCTGGCTCCTTATCCCACTTTCCACTCCTCAGATTTCTTGTCCCATTCCCAGTCTTCCCCCCCCAGTACCTAGTCCCTGTCTCTCTGCCCAGCCAATCCCAGCCCTCCCCCCAACTCCATCAGAGTTTTTCTCTCTCCATCACCACTTCCCATCTCCAGGGTCGCCCAGAGGATTCAGGGGGCCTGGGGCAAAGCGGGGGAGCTGCGGCTCTTGTACTCACTCGGCGGCGGTCTGGGTCTTCTGTGGCATTTCGGCGGCGGGGGGCCCTTCAGTCACTCTGCTGTCTTCAGATTAAGTTGCGAGTGACGTCTTGGCATACCCGTTTAAAGTTAATAGGCTTACACAGGTGTCATTGTGAGGGCATGACCTACAGAGAGTGGCATTGCAGAGGTGTTGCTGGGGTACTTTTATTAAGTTTTGTGTGTGCGATGATAAGAACTGAGTGTGACTCTCCGAGCCTAAGGCAAGTGTGTCAGGCTGGCAGTTAGAAAAAGCATTTCAAATGTTTGTTTTTTTTCAAGTAGAGCAAATGTGATATGCAAATCAGTGAGACAAAATAGCTGTGGAGCCCCCACAATACAATTCTAATAGCAGAACATTTTAAAATAGAACTGCACTTTATATATAGCTCACTTTAAAGTAGTTAGCATGTACACACAAACAAGAGAGTATTTAATCTCCCATAGACTGTGTTCTAAGTCTGATGTAATAGAGAAGAAAACCTGTTGATTCAGGTTTAACATAAACCCTGAGATTATGTAGATCTCCTAAGGGACATGGTAAATAACATTCTGATAATAGTTCCAAAGAGTTGGGTAGGATTTTCAAAAGAACCCAAGTCATGTTCTTAAGTCACACAAGTTCTCTTGACTTTTATCTTTTGTGCTTTTGGTGGGATTGTAGCTTAGTCATTCTATACAAGAAAAAATAATGTACAAAATACACCGAATTAGTGTACATATATTGTATTTACCAGCAGTGATATATACTAATTCTCCCAGTCTCTTGAATACGTCTCAAATGCCATTGACTAGGAAGTATTGTCTTTAAGATGTGCTTCAGACTAGCAAAAGAAGTGTGAATATTGATTTGCAGTTTTATGTATTTTGGCAAACAGTGAAATTGCAAGGCCTGTCAGTGGCTCCACAAAATGCTGTGCTTGCTTGGTAAAGTTGGCTGTAGTTGTGATCTTTCATTATGAATTAGAGCCAGTTTTTGGAGCTGCAGCTTCCAGAAATCCCATATTTTCCTATTAAGCTGTGGCATGTGGTTGTCTTTCAATATATAGAAAGTTTCTGCATTTTGTTTGTCATGTTTATCATATCTTGCATGTAGTTCAAGATCAGTCTGTCATTCAGTAAAAAGACATAAAACATTTGCAATTTGTTTATACGATGGAACTCTATCTGCTCAGATGGCTCAGGTTACATTTGGTTAGATGTTTTCTACAGAAATTACTTGAGGGTAAAATAAATTAAGATTTTTACTACCACTGAATTAATCTGTAACAGAACAAGGGATAGAATCAAGATCTCCCAAATTTGAGCTCTATATCCTAGCCTCAAGACCAGCCTAGGTCATATTCTTAGAAGAGCTATAGAAATATATATTCACAGACACATGCTCATTCATGTAATGATCAAAGGCGGCCAAAATCTGCTCAGCTCACATAGAAGTCTAATCTGCTTACACTCAAAGAGCAGAAGTTGGCCCAGTAGATATGTCCCATAGCATAGCATCATAAAGAACTACATTTTTATGTGGGGTTTGCCAGATACATTACAGCTAAAAATGGAAAGTGAAATGTTTGTCTTGGGAGATAGCTATCCTCAAGTGTCGTTAGATATACAAATGTAATTGGAATATGTACAAGTATTGTTCTAATAAACCACTTGTATGACCTGACTCCTCTGATCCATCTGCATGCTTATGGTTTAAATATTGGCCAGTTTAGAGATTAGAGTGCAACAGCTCAGAGATATAGTGTGACAACTCTTTAGTAGGACTTTAGAATTCACAGTTTGTTTTATATTAGTTCACAGTAAATTGCTTATCCTGTATTAACTAATCCAAAATATGATGGCACAGCAGCATTTTGTGACATGTGGCATGTCTCAGTGAAGTGGAAAGCATGTAGCACTCTGGGTTTTCAACTGAGGCATGCCACAGCTGAAAGGCCAGCTTGTGCTATACTTTACACTTCAGTGACAGGCGTGCCACATGTCACAAAATGCAGCAATACAATGCTATAAAGTGCTGATGTCTCAGCGGGATACAGAGTATGGTTTGGCTGTATATAATTTTATACACTGTAATAATCTGTTTGGCTAATCGCACCGTTAAACAATAGAATACCATTTATTTAAATATTTTTGGATGTTTTCTACATGTTCAAATATATTGATTTCAATTACAAAACAGGATACAAAGTGTACAGTGCTCAGTTTATATTTATTTTTTATTACAAATATTTGCACTGTAAAAAACAAAAGAAATAGTTTTTTTCAGTTCCCCCATTGCAAATACTGTAGTGCAGTCTCTTTATCATGAAAGTTGAATTAATTATGTAAAAAAAACAACCCTGCGTTCAAAAATAAAACAACGTAAAACTTTAGAGCCTACAAGTCCATTCAGTCCTATGTCTTGTTCAGCCAGTTGCTCAAACAAAGACGTTTATATTTGCAGGAGATAATGCTGCCTGTTTCTTGTTTACAGTGTCTCCTGAAAGTGACAACAGGTGTTTTGCATGGCACTGTTGTCGCGAGCGTCACAATATATTTATGTGCCAAATGCCCTAAAGATTCATATATCCCTTCATATGTCAATCACCATTACAGAGGACATGCGTCCATGCTGCTGATGGGTTCTGCTCCATAATGATCCAAAGCAGTGCGGACCGATGCATGTTCATTTTCATCATCTGAGTCAGATGCCACCAGCAGAAGGTTGATTTTCTTTTTTGGTAGTTCGGGTTCTGTGTTTCCACATCCGAGTGTTGCTCTTTTAAGACTTTTGAAAGTGTACTCCATACTTCATCCCTCTCAGATTTTGGAATGCATTTCAGATTCTTAAACCTTGGGTCAAGTGCCATAGCGATCATTAGAAATCTCGCATTGGTACCTTCTTTGAGTTTTGTCAAATCTGCAGCAAAAGTGTTCTCCAAATTAACAACATGTGCTGGGTCATCATCCAAGACTACTAAAATATTAAATATATGTCAGAATGCATGTAAAACAGAAAAGGAGACATACAGTTCTCCCCCAAAGAGTTCAGTCACAAATTTAATTAACACTTTTTTTTTTTAATGAGCGTCATCAGCGTGGGAGCATGTCCTCTGGAATGGTGGCCGAAGCATGAAGGGGTATCTGAATGTTTAGCATATCTGGCGCGTAAATACCTTGTAATGCCGGCTACAAAAGTGCCATGCGAATGCCTGTTCTCACTTTCAGGTTACATTATAAATAATAAGCAGGCAGCATTATGTCCTGTAAATGTAAATGAACTTGTTTGTCTTTGCATTGGCTGGACAGGAAGTAGGACTGAGTGGACTTATAGGCGCTAAAGTTTTACATTGTTTTGTTTTCGAGTGCAGTTATGTAACACAAAAAAATCTAATTTGTAAATTGCACTTACACAATAGAGATTGCACTACAGTACTTGTATGAGGTGAATTGAAAAATACTATTCTTTTGTTTATCATTTTTAGAGTGCAAATATTAGTAATCAAAAATAATAATATAAAGTGAGCACTGTACACTTTGTATTCTGTGTTGTAATTGAAATCAATATATTTCAAAATGTAGAAAAATATCCAAAAATATTTAATAAATTTCACTTTGTATTCTATTGCTTAACAGTGTGATTTAAAACTGCGATTAATATTTTTGAGTTAATCACATGAGTTAACTGTGGTTAATCGGCAGCCCTAATTTTTATGTTTTAAACTTGTTTCAAGAAATCTTCTGCTACTTTGCTCTGTGTGAAACATGAGGAGCTTTAACTGTAAGTACAGTATTGTTCAGCATACCGAGAAATTACACTGTAAGAGTTTTTTAGAATTTTTCTTTAGTGTTTTTTAATGCTTTTTTTTTATAGAACTGTAATTTTTGTGACACATAGCAAGCTGAGTTTTCCAAAGTTTGCTCTAAGCGTTGTGGTACGTTGTATAGTATAACCATGTCTGTGTGTCCTCTTTGTTTTTTTTCTGAAAGTTAATAAACAATTTCACTGTACATGTATCCCCTGGAAACAGAATCTGCTGTACTTACTAATAGAGACATAAAATAACCTTACCTTTTATAACTGGTTTACAGTGTAATGAGCTTTCTTAAATATGTAGGTGCCAACTCAGTCTAGGGGTGTATACACTGATTGTACCTCAAGGTCCCTTTAAACACCTTTTAAAAATAAAGAGCCACATCTGGCACTATACAGTTTGCACTAGCTGAGGTGCTGGCCCATAATATTTTGCTTTAGACATCTGAAATGTGTCTGTAATTCATAGATCCCAACTATAGTACATCACAGTGGGCTGGCAGCTCCTGTGTCTCACAAATGGGAGATCTATATATTGCTGAGTAACTTCATGATTTCCTGGCTGGAGATCATTTAGTTACAAATATTACACTTGAACGAATACAGATATGTAGCTTGCTGGATGCATGATTGATGCATCAAGTCTTCACTATCTTCCCCCCATGAACTGTTCCCCTCTTTTGGTCTGAATTTAGATTGAAATCCTTTTGAAGCCTTTTATTCCGTGTTGTACAAAATGCCTCGAACATTCATGCCACTATGAGAAATGCCATTTGTGATCACTGAATGGTGCACGCATGTTCTGTGCATACTGTATTCTAGTATTACAGTAAGTGGATGCACTTGATCTTTTGTAGGGGAGTGCTGGCCTTGCCACTTACAAGCAGCACTTGACAACTGATTCGTGGAATGATAGTTACAGCAACTTCACAGGAGTCTGTATGCCCAGTCCTCTTGACTGAAAGTATCAGCTAGTGACTTATAGATAGTGATAAAACTGCGAGGAAAAAGCCATCCTTGAATTATGAGTACAGAATAGTTATAACTCATTATACTATCCACGTGAAAAGAGTATGGTAGGAGGAGGTTTGCCCATACACACATGTAACTTCCTATAACTGGGTAGAAGAAGAAATATATGCAAACAGTTGTTTCAAAGTTGACTTTAGGTAAATATTAATGTTAAATAGGAGAATTATAAATAATTGTACTTTTGTATGAACTCTCCATCTCCACATTCACTAAATTCCAAAAACAGGTTCACTTTATTCCATCTTTCCTACGCCTGTAAAGAGTTCTGAGGCAAAAAAAAGTACAGTAATTCCTGGCATCACTAAGGCTTTTTACTAATAGTAGTTCATAATCTCTTTCAAAGATGCACTTCTGTAAACTCTTTTACTAGAGGTATGCATAGCCTTTGCCATATCCCCTTAACTACATTTGATGTAAAAGGCTAATAGATAGCATACATAGATGTCTGTGACCTTTAAAATGAACTTGTGAACCAGGATAGAGTAAGAAAGGGGAGAGCAGGTTTAACACACAAGTACGTACATACATTATGATTTTATTTTAAAATATATGCACACCCGTATGGTTTAAAATATATTTAATTTAACGTCTGTACTTGTAAATGTTGGGAAAAATGTTACTGAACTTGGATTTTTTAATTATTTGTAAATTGTATGTATCTATTTGGAGTTTGTCTTTAAATACAATTTAATTTCTGTAATTGCTTTTGATGATAATAGAATGCACATAATTTACATAACTGTGTTTCGTTACCATGTTGTCTTCCATAATTTATAACAAGGCAGCTAATTAGCCATATAATAATTTGCACATGTATATTAAATGTTTATGTAGTGCCATATCTTGCAGTGTCTATATATGGTATAGCACTACAGAAACACTTCATATACACGTACAAATTGTAATTACAGTGGTGGTTAGCTGCCTTGTTTATAAAGTAAGTGTGTGTGTGAGTGAGTGTGTGTGTAAGTGGTTACATTAATCTGAGAATGGATAATATCATTTTACAGGTAGGGAAAATGAGGTACAGGTGGGTCTAGTGAATTGTTCAGGAGCCTATGAGGCGTTACCATTTGACATTGGAATACAGTCTCTTGCTCCAATTATTAGCTGTGCTGCCTTATGGAGAAATGACTTATCCATGAAAATTTAGGAAACAAGACTCTTCCTTTGCAACTCAGTTAATACATTAATATGTAAAATGACCAGTACTGGTATTAAGTATTGGTGTCAGTTCATGTACAAGGCTTAACATCTTAGAGTTACCTTGACCTGCCTCATGAATTGTCAGCTAAGGACTTGGACAGCAATGTTACCTTCTTTCCTCCCTCTTCACATCTCTTTTTTTCCCTAGTGGTTGTAACTGTCAACATGAACTGATGTATGTAAGCATACCTCTGTGCCTACTTCATTCCTTGGCTCTGGAGGAACAGTTTATTTGAATACTATGCACGTAGTTGCTCATATAGTATGTATCAGGATATGTGTAGTTGAGGTTTTGGCAAACACACACCACTTACTTTTTTTCTGCAAGCATTTCCTGTCACACACGCAAAAACACTACAGTGTTCCTTTACCATATTTTATTTTTTCCTAGCTAGAACTCAGGTGCCCTATTTACCTGTTACAGAGCTGTTTTTGTAGAGCTGATGACTGGTTTTTATAGTTTTTCCACTATATGCCCAGCTATGAAGACAGAATTTAGCCCCTCTCTAGTTGTGGAAGGATGGGGGTAGAGGATATGGAAGTTTCCATTGTACTTGTTTCTTAGATTTGTTCTATTTAATTAATAAAGATAGATACGTGTAGTGCTTGATCTTTTGGAGTCTAATTCAAATAATGTAATGCCAAATCAAATATATTTCCTTCTTCTATTTAAAGGATTGGATTTAGTAATACATGCCTGTTTGGTGCAGCTTTTTCTTATTTAAAAATAAGAAAATTGCTTCCATGCTTCTTGCAATTTGTGGAACGTTTAAAATGTCTCTGCTGTTTTGTGTTTCGCTGATACATGCACATTCTCGGAAAATGTCACTTTCTCAAATACCTTGTTCCGTTTTTCGTAACATTGAATGACTTAAATATCATGAATGAAAGTAGTAAAATCTCTGATGTATAGAGAAAAACTTGAAATCAGTAACTGCAATAATTAAAAGCAGTTACTTGCAATGTTGATAGGTGATGTTTAGGCTATCTCTTGTAAAATATGTACTAACAGTTGATAACATTCAACATTAAGAAAGCATATCTCTCTGTAAATGTACAGAATCCTAAAGACTGCGTACTAGACCTGAAGCTGTATAATTTTACTTTTATGGTCCTTTAAAAATGTATAGTTCTTCAATGCATTGTTTCAGTATAACTTTCTAGCATTTGCATCTCTTGTTTAAACAAACCAAAACCACCAGCAACAGATATCGTACACAGGAGTTTTGTGAGTTGAAGAAATTTAATTAGTGTCACTGATAGTATTAAACAAGTAAAATATCACTAAAAGAATGTAATGTAGTCATTGAGTGCTAGTATTCTAAAGGCTGTTGGCAGAAATTTCCTTTCTTAATAGAAGGGTTTACCAAAGAGATTTAGAATGTCCAGAAAGAGCTGCAGCAGTGACAGACATATTCTAGTAGTTATATTCTTTTTTTTTTACAGAATCAGGATTTCTTTGCTGAAAATTAAATTGTGCTTCAAAATAGAATAATCAAATAAGGCCACCTCACATCATTTTGAAACAGTGTAATGGGCAAAAGAGCTTTTTTTTAAATTATAAAACAGACTTTCATAGACAGCTGCCAAATGGAAAGAATGGTTTCCAGATTTTTTTTATTCATACTTTTCTGGTCTTGTGTGAATTATTGATAGATATGTCATAACTCTGTGAGAGAAATGACAAAATGTCTGATGCTTTCAACTGAAAATAGCAGAATTGCAGTAGCTGTAGAAACTTGGTTCACATGGATAGTTTTAAACTTACAGAAGTAGAATGTACTAATTCACATGCAATAAAATTTACTAATCCACACACAAACTTGCTCCAACGTGTGAAATAACTCCAACATGTGAAATATTTCAATAGACATCAGTGGTACTACTCATAAGTAAGGAAAGCAGGATTTGACCTTTAAAGTACAGCGTGCTATCATGAGGTATGGTATTGCAGTTCCAACACTTCATTATTTTTTACAAAATGTTAGTAAGTATACTGTGTTATATTTAAACTAAAACTACATTTGTCAAAATAATGGATCTGATTATGCTTTGTAACACACATCTGCCGCTTTGTCATGCCTGCTCACTTAGCCTAATCCATGCTCATTGAAGTCAGCAGGCATCTCTGTCCATTGACTTTGGTGGAAATTACATTGGGCCCTTACTAATTTTCACAAATCAGTCATTTGCAAAAGATGCCCCTCTGCTGTGTCATACAGAGTAACTCATATAGAGTCATGATTTAGTCTTTTACTCTTAAATATTGATTTCTGTTTAAAAACTAAACATTATTCAAAAAATTGTAAGATCACATTTGATCACAGGTGTGTTATTAGAACTGTCACTGACTAAACATAAATCTTAAGTTTATTTGCCATGGATGTACTTGCTGGTAGAATTTTTTTTCCAGCTATACAGAGCTCTTCCTGCCATTTATGCTGCCTTGCACATTAGTGCATAAAATATAAGGTCATTATATGAAGAAGGTAAATAGCCTCTTTCCAGCTGCTGCTTGTAAACTGATCCCTGCCTGAGGTGCCAGCATAGCTATGCTACATGTCCCTCTCTGTATCTGAAATTGTATCATCCTGAATTACATTACATCTAGCTCCATCTTCCTTTAATTATGCACCGAGTTACATTACATCTGCCTTGCTGTATGCTTGCAGGCGACTTCTTCCTTCATTCACTTAAGACAGATGATACACAAACAGCTTCTCCTTTTCTCTTATGGTCTCTTGGTTTAAACAGTCCTCTGGATTCCCAGTCACTAAGGCCAACTTCCTCTGATATCTGTTTGTGGTGGGGTTTATTGATAGTGCTGAGATTGCAAAGAATCCCCCCCTCAATACACTTGCTGGGAGGTGCTGGTCTTGAAGGCTCCCATCGCTATATTTTAATGAAACTCTTTTTTTCTTTTTGTTCTCAAGAGTGCCTCTTTTGAATTCGCCTTCCTTCAGGATGGCTGTCTAACAGGTGTTGTTATGCATTTGCTGATCTATGCTCTACTCCACAATTCAGTCTGAGAAGTACTGGTAGCTTTCACTCCTCTTCAGATTCCCTCTAGCTTTTAGAATCTGTGGCATTTAGTGAAGGGATATTTTGTAGCAACTGCAACTTTACTAGGTTTTTTTTTTTTTTTACACATCTGACATCTTTCTCTCACTTTTGTTCTCACCTACTCAGTCTTCTGTGGATTTGGTAGAGATCTTAATTTTGTGGGCTTCTTTTACTGATCTAATACAGTTTTTCCTGTACTTCATCCCTATCATTTTCATTCTTCTAGTTTAATGTTCCTGACCATCCCTCTGACCATAATCTTTCCTGTTCCTCATTGTCTTGATTTCGTAATAAAGAAAACATCTCTGTCTGGATTTACAATTTCCATTACATTTTGTTTGATCAGAGCATGTTCCTTCTAATCAAGTGCCCTTGTTGTTGATCACTTATTTATTCTGCTGACTTGACCTACTCTTATTTTTATAACTGTTGGTTAATTCTGTCATTACTGTTTTTAACCTAATTATCTTAAGTTATTCATTCATTGGAAAAGGAAACTTTAGTATGCAAAGGTGAAGTTATTAAGTACATCATGAAGGTAAGCTGAACCTTGTTCGCAGGAATATTTTCAGCTATTAGTATGTGATTTATTTACAACACTGAATAAAGTGGTGGGACAGGGCATGAGTTAATTTGCACAGTTATTAGGAGGTAATATTGTACCATAACAACCCACTGCATCATTCTAGTGTTTCCAAATGAAGATTCTATCCATGTAATGTAGGTTCATCATCATTATACAACATGTGCTATTGATACCACAACTTCTGCTTGTTATTCATGAGAGCTATCATTGTATGTCTCGTCAGTAAAATTATGTATTATACATGTCCAGGGGCAAAATGAGTTGGCTAAATTTGTCAAAAGTAGGCATATAAAGTTAGAGTCCTAAATCCAGATTTTGACACTTGCCTGGATTTTCAAAAGTGGAATTTATCCAACAGTTCTCATTGACCTCAGTTTCTGAAAATCCTGAGCCTAACCTTTGCAATGGCAGTACAATATTTAAAATAAAGGGAGATAATGGAAAATTAACCTTCTTTCAGAAACAGGAATTTTATTAAAGCTAGACAATTAAGGGGAAAGGTCTCTTGTAAACAGAAAACTTTCTGTAGTGGTCGGTCTTTCAGAAAAGTGTATGTTCTGATTTTTCTCATCCCGAAGGTTTGGTCTTACGTCACTAAACTGTTTCATGTTTTCTGCTTTCCTTTTTTTTTTTTAATATGGAAGGTCACGCTTGTGACATGAGAAAAAGTTTGTCCTTCTGAGCAGGTTATTTTAAATTTTTATGTGCACAAGATATAGTCTTATGTCAGGTCCTTTGGTCTTTTCTTAAAGACCATAAGATTTGCTAACCTTAAATTTTTTCCTATTCAGGTATAAAAATTAGGATTCCTCTTAGTGTTTTTAAACAGGTTGCTGCTGCATTAAGTTTTACATGGAGAACTGGATGGGCTGTCATATTTTATCTGCTAGAGGGTTTCCTACTTATCTCAAACTTCACTTGTTTTATAGTCTTCTGGGGACATCAGCTTGTGTTGTCTTAATTAATCCAAAGTAGACCTTTCAATAACCAGTGTATTTTATGTTAACTGAGTAAGTAGAATAGGGAGCATACATGACCCATTGGTGATTTTAATGTTCATCTATTTCAGAAAGAAAAGAAGATGGAGCAATTTATTACCTTCTCAGTTTTGTGATGTGTTGCATTCCATGGGCTCCATGACTTTGTGTTTTGGTTTCCAAGCAAAAGTTTTCAAATTCTTTTGTAAAAGATTGTTTCCATGCAGTCCGTGAAGTGAAGTTTTTAATTGTTGTTCCACAGTAGTTGAGATACCGCTATTTCTGTGGTATACATTTAAATGTACTTCTATTAATTATGTTAACATAATTGGTGTCTCTTCAAACACTTTAAAGATTTGAGTGTGTATTTGTTTGGCCATTGGTTGCTTAGCAAAGAAAATTCCTACATTAAATATTTTGTCTCAGTAAACTTTCCAAGATCCTTAGAGCCTCTGGTAAAGGATAATGTTTTTGAATATTTACTGTCTATCCCAGGGGTCGGCAACCTTTCAGAAGTGGTGTGCCGAGTCTTCATTTATTCACTCTAATGTAAGGTTTCATGTGCCAGTAATACATGTTAACGTTTTTAGAAGGTCTCTTTCTCTAAGTCTAGAATATATAACTAAACGATTGTTGTGTGTAAAGTAAATAAGGTTTTTAAAATGTTTAAGAAGCTTCATTTAAAATTAAATTAAAATGCAGAGCCCCCCCAGACCAGTGGCCAGGACCCAGGCAGTGTGAGTCCCACTGAAAATCAGCTTGCGTGCCGCCTTTGGCACACGTGCCATAGGTTGCCTACCCCTGGTCTATCCTGTTACATCTTATTGAACACACATTTATGATTTTTAATATAAATATACTTAGAATATTAGTATTTTCTCTATATTAGTAATAACAGAGTCCAGTAGTAAAAGGATGTGCTTGGAGTAAGTGGTATGGAAGGAGGAGATTAATATTCTTAAATATCTTTACCTCTATAGGCCTGGATTCAAGGTCTAGCTTAAGTGCTTAGTGAAAAAGAGTTGGTGGGGCTAGATTTTCAATAATTCCCAGAATCAGGGCCATATTTTCAGGAGAGCTCTGTACCTAGATGAAGTGGCCAGATTTTCAGAAGTGCTCAGTGGCCACAGAGGCCTTTTCTTTAGTAGGAAAAAAGGTGTGGTTTTGAGTTTGCCAACTCAGGTTAACTAATTCAAGACAAGGCAATTTGTAGCTTTCCCACAAATTAGCAAGTAAAGTTAAAAATTAGGCTCCCCTATAGTCTTTAACTCAACTTGTTATGGGAGAACTTAGTTGTTAACTGGTTGCTGAGCTCTTTTGAAAATTTAGCCCTGTAGCTTATTTCTGGTCCTCAGTGCATCTCATAAGAGGTGCACAGCTTCTTGTAGAATTAGATGCAAAATGGCCTAACAAAAGTTTCTAGATTCCTGGATTTCATTAAATTGTCTACTATTGTTGTAACATAAAATTATAAAGTTATCTGTAAATGTCAAGCTGAGTCTTAGAATGGTAGGAAAGTATGTGTAAATGTTAATGTTTTTATATATAAAATGTGGGTGTAATGTACAAAAACTTGCAGAATGCTTGCAACTCTCACTGACTTCAGTTGTTGTTGCTCCTGCTAAAAGATTCTGATGATTGGATCCAACATCTTCAGATTCTCATTGTTCTAAAATACTTGACATTTTCTGTATATTTTTTGGGGGGGTGGGGGGGTGTCAAAAGTCAATTGAAGATCATAGGAACAACTTGCCAGACCATGTGCAGCAGTGCAATAGGGGGCGAGAAGAAAGGTGTGGTTTGCAAGAAAGCTTTGAATCAAAGCCTGGTGAAATTCAATGTACTTTTGATCCAAGCCACATTCCTCTTGCAGCATTAGCCTTTCCTTTTAAACGTGATGTTGTTTGTTTTAGCCAAACTACTTGCTCATCTACATGAATATTGTTAAAATGATATTGTCATGACCAGCCAATGGGAAGGCATCATGTAAAAGAAGTAGAGAACAATCTGAAGTTGGTTTTTTACCCACAAAAGCTTATGCCCAAATAAATCTGTTAGTCTTTAAGGTGCCACCGGACTCCTCATTGTTTTTTTAGCTCACCATGTTGCCAGCCTGAGGGTCCAAGGGATATTAGAGATTGTGCTGTTTTAGTTCCAGACACTACATGAGATTTTACCCCTTCCTAAACACAGTTGTTGTTTCTGCTAAGCCTGTATTACCAGACTGTAGGCTTGGACCTTAGCAACAAATTATTTTGACTACTTTCCCTAGTGCCTTTAATGCTGAGAATCACACTCATGATGTTGTACAAATGCGAAGTTTAATTATCAAGATGACAGGGTCGGTGTGCACACGAATTGCACAGCAATAACAAGAAGTGGGAATTAATAGTCTGACTTTACCTAAATCAACCTTAATCACTTCTCTTCTGAAATAAGAGAGTTCCATGCACAGACTTGCACCAAAAATGGTTAAATTGGCTTTAGGAAGCAGATTTAGTTAAATCAGGGCAAGTTGGCAAATAGATCAGCATTTGCTTTTCAACATCCTCTAGTAGTAATGAACTGCTAATTGAAGGTGACTGATTGTTGTGTCCCGTCTTTTGGTCTTGTAAATGGTTGACACTGATGTACCCTCTCCTTTAATTATTAACATAGGTATGTGCCTGGAGCAAATGATTCTTTATGAAAGAATTTCTGTGGGAGTTAATTACGTGTTGTTGTTTTTTGAAAATGTTTGTGTACATGTTGGTTCTCAACAGTATATGCGTATTTTGCACACCATATTCTTGTTGGATTCTAGATAGGAAATGGTCCGTATTTGTGTCCCTAGTTCTCCAGAAAAATTCTTCAGCAGCCTAGGTCCGAAACACAAGCAAGTATTGTGTCAGGAATTGTGTAAAACGCTGTAAAATAAAGCAGATATACGCAAAAGGAAACACATTCTCTTTACCCATACTTAGTGTGTTTATTCAGCTGGCAATTTGTGCTGCTTCATATTCGTTGACCTAGAAATAGCCATCATTTTAATGCACTCTTGGAGGAAAAAAAGGTGTTATAGAGGAGAACTGCCACATCAAAGCTTCTCTCCAGCTTGTGAAATGGTATCCACCACTACCCTTCTCAACTCTATTGTAACACTCGGCACTTTTTTCTATCTACAGAAAGTTTGCCCTTTTATTACGAAATGGCTGTAGAGTTTTATTTATAGTAAAATGATAAAAGCAACACACACTATTTGAAAAGCTCAGTACTGTTTAAACAAAAGTCTACAATAAATGTGATGTGGGTTCTGCATGTCTATATAGCAGAAGTTGCCATGTGATTCAACTGTTGCCATATAGTATAATATGTATCCATTTAAGTAAGCGTTAGAGTGAAATCCTATGTAAATAGCTAGAACAAATTTAGAACTGCATACTTGTCAAGTGACCCATATTTGGTGGGTCAAATCCGCTGTTCCGAAGTCTGACTTTGGGATCTGTGAAATTAAACACTTGGCCGACTGTGGTTGTACAGAAAAGGTTCGTAGCTGTTGAGGCTATCATGGAATCAGTGTAATAATACCCTCTCCCTTTCCAAATACAGGAGGGTCACATTCATCCTTTTCCTTCCAAAAAGTCTTGGGACATATGTAGAATGTTGAAAGAGGACCCCATAATTATCCTCTTCTTATTACTGGACCTTTGGCAGGTTTAAATATGTCCCCAAATAATTTGGAAAAACTTATTTTGTCCCATGAGAATTAGATTTAAATTAGTTTGAAAGTGAATATTTTTTTTCTGCTGTTATTTCACTTATATAACATACTCTCTCCTCCGTTTCTTTAGCTTACCATATCGCAAAGAAGAGTTTGTTTTGTACAACCGAGGAAGGTTTCACTGTACTTTAAAAACAAGAACAAAAACCTAAAATATTTTATTTCTCTTAAAAATACCAATAACAACAGCATTTAATTTATGGATGAATCTTTTCTGGAAATTAGCAAATTTATGATATGCTGGGAAATGGACCTCAACATTATTCATAAACAGGTTATTTAGTTAAATTAAACTATATGCATCTATGCAAATCTTAAAAAAAATAAGATTTCAGATACAAAGATAGATTTTGTTGAAATCATTTAATCTTTGAACCAAAAATGGGATGCTGTTGCTTGGCCTTTTGGCTAAAATCCAGTATAATAAGGTGGTCCAGAGACATCTGCATGGAGCACATCACAGGACACCGTCAGTACTAGGATGAGTAAACAAGACCGCCAGTCAGGGAAATAACCCACTTGCTTCCCTGACGAACTAAGGGACACACCCCGCCCATGTACCTATTCCCTGCACCAATACTGACTTCGACTCAAAATACATTCTGTGGGTTTCATACCCAAGATCACTTATTCACTGACACTTTAAAAACTCCCATACCCCAATCTGGGTCTATGCTGGTTATGTGCTATGTATGTATCTTGTGAACCTTGTAACTGCTACTTGTAATCTCTCATAACTCAAGCCTGACCCCAGATGTACAGTACTTTCCTTCCTAACTTGTGTAAACTTGATTTTAAACATTAGCTTTAATAAATGTTTAATATCGTGTTCTCTACCTAGAGATCATATCTTGCATTTGCCATCTCTGGTGGGGACTTAATTGTGAGATCATGTTTTGACTTGTCTTGTCCTCCTTTCTGCATTTTCTAGTATGTTTGAAATGGGAGAAAAATCTTGCCTCCAAGTGGAGAGATTTATTTGTGCAGAGAAATAAGTTGTGATGTGTTGTACTCTGCTTTTAGTGATACCTCTTTTGTAGCTTGTTTTGTAGCTTATTACAGTAATATAAATAGCCTGTATTTTGTGTAACTTAATTTAAAACTTGTTTTTCGTTACACTGTAATTACAATGTAACTACACTGTGATTATGCTTTTTGAACTCTGTAATTATCACTGTTTATCATAACTAGTAAATTATTGAATTATTTATTATTGCCCATTTAGTTGCAAACTTGAAATGATAATAAGTTGGTGTTACCCATTTTTATACCTTTAACTAGAATATAACCTTGTCACCAGAAAGTTAACTACATGGGTCACTGACAGCAGATTGTACTGGATTGTGTAGAATTATAGGAAATGCCTTTCTTGGACACTGATATTTCAGATCCTTGAAATTCATTACTAGCCACACTATTGTAATAAAATCCAAAAGGGTTATAGGTAATGCTATAGGTAAGGTTTCTAATAACAATACAAAAGTCTGGAATGATTGAACAAAATATTCTGCAAACTGAACTTCCTCCCAAACCCAAGTCCTATTCCTTTCCATCTCACTTCATCTGTATAGCCACACCTCTTCATCCTATTCTTCCAGCTACTTTATCAACTTTATTTTACAAAAGCCCAGAGTGTTGAGCTTCATTTGAATAGCCTTTGCATACTTTTTACTAGATCGGGCCTGGAGGGGCTAAGAAGGGGGAACTGAAGGACAAATCATGAGTAGTTTGGTTTTAATATTTTTAAGACAATGGTTTAAAAATGTTTAGAAATATACAATATCTAAACTTCTTTTTCCTTGATCTTTTCAGCACAAGCCCACCTTACTGCTGTGTGGACCTTTACTCTTTGCGAACAGGAGAGATGGTCAAATCCATACAGTTCAAAACTCCTATTTATGATCTGCATTGCAACAAAAGGTAGAAACTTTCCTTCGCTCTCTTTGTATGGTAGCAAGGTTTTTTTGGTTCTTTGGGGGTTTTTTTGCTGCATAGAAAACTTTAGTAACAATCATAGTTTACATTTTATCCATTGACTGGCTTTAGGATTTTAAAATATCATGCAGGCATCTCAGTTCTGCCAAAAGTAGAGCTTGGGTTTTTCACTTTTCAAGGAATGTTTTGACTTAAAATAGGACAATACTTCTGTAGTGATGACCATCTGAAAACACTTTACAGATATGAACTGATTAAGCGTCACGATGCCTTAGTGTGTAGGAATGTCAAGTATCCCCATTTTCCTTTTTACGGATTGGGAATTTGGGGCACAGTGCTGTTAAATCAATTAACATCTGTAAGTCAGTGTCTGAGCTGGCAGAACCCTTGTGTCTTGATAGAATATATATAAAGACCTCATATGCATTCTGAGTTGTATAAATAATAATTCTACTCATTTATGCTAGAAGGTGAGAACTAGATATTCCAGTGTATTTTTTCTGGAATAACAACACTTTGAATACCTAAATCCTGAAAGAGGATGGCTTAGAAATATCTAAGCATCAGGTCTGGAAATACTGCGATTCTCTGGAACCACAGGTTCAGATCCTGTCAGGTTAACTCAGCTCACATATCTGAGGTGGATAAAACTGAATATCCGACACTGTGTTTTCAGTCAAAAGAGATACAAAGTCCAAGGTCTGTCTGTCCTCTGCATGAGGATAGAAATGATCCTTTGGCACTTCTAATAAGAATGTTTACTTTGATGGCTTTGACCAAAAATTTTTTTCCCATCCCCACTATTGGACTGCCTGCATGGATGGCTACTTCTCTCTACCTCATATTATTAGTTATTTATTAACAACACTTTTTTACAGCAAACTTCATCCTTATATCAGAAGGTACTTTATAGAGGAGGGAACAGTGTCATTCCCATGTTACAGATGGAGAAACTCGGGCCTAGAGAAATTGCTGCATTTCATTGGTGCTATAGGTATAGTTTGTGATGTACTCTTTGGGATCCTTCAAGATGGAAGGTGCTATAGAAATGTAAAATGTAATTTATTAAGAAATGCTCTAATTGAAAATATTTTGTACGGTGTTGATTTTAGCAGCATCATTTTAAACAGATTGACGAATGGGGTGTGGTGAAAAGTGAGAATTGAGAAAGTTAGAGATGAACAGGTGGCAATAGACAAATTTATTCTGGATATTGTGTAAAGAAATAAATGACAGGATTGAATAAGTGTCAGTTTTAAGGGGGGAGAGAGTAGTAAACTACATTGGGAAGAAGGAGATGATGATGAAATTAAAGGAATAAAAGGGTGAGGAGTCTAAAGACCGCTACAAATTTTGTTAAAACAGACAGTTCTCTACTATGGCACCATAGAGAATATCAGTGTCTAAATTAATCAAAGATGAATAGTTGAAGGAAATATTAGAATATAGAACAGTTGAACAAACAAATAATATTCATAACACAATAAAGTAATATAATTTGATGATATAGTAGAATTAAAGGACTAAATAGTATGTTAGTGTTAACTATCCACAATGAAATTCCGTATCAGTGGGACAGTATCAAATAACTGAGTTGAATTGAAGAAGTTAAACTAAGAATAGAAAAGAAAATTTTCACAAAATAGGTCACTGTTCCTTTAACAGTCTGTCAGAAAGAGTTCAGTATGTATCTGTGCAACTGTCTCTTTAAAAATTTAAAGTTCCCTTGTGGACAGTGTGATGATAGTAAATCTTTCCAGTCTAGTCTTTCTTTCTTTCTTTCTTTCTTTTTTTTCTTTTTTTTTTTTTTAGCAGAAGAAAAGTCCAATTGTAAAAACAGTCAAAAGGCAAAAACATCATTCAAAGTCTCCCAACTAAAAAAACTCTCTCCAGGTGCTAATGTTTTTTTCCCCTAAGTGGTGAAAATGGAATAGCTACTTCAAAGTTGTGGGGCTGTATCAAGGGTAGTTGTTTTTCTGGAACATATCAGATTCTATTATCATCCAAGAAAAGTTCACTATTTCAAATTGAAAATGCATGAAAAATGGCCAATTGAAGTCCTAATGGGGCATTAGCTATACTGTAGACTAATGCAGTGCAAAATTGAAGTTTTTAAAATAAAATTTGAATAGTGGAAGAGTAGAAAAGCATTCAGTATTTATATTTTTATATTCCAAAACCATCCACAATCTGTTAGACACTGTCCATAGAGGGGAAAACAGTCTCTGCCTCTAAGAGCAGAAGACAGGAAATATGAGACGGATCGGGGAGAATGTTGTGATCAAAACAAATACAATTTTTATATACATTACACTTTAAAAAACCAACCCTATTCTTGACTACCTTTCAGTCTGTCCATTATTAACTGGCTAATTTCTTAGAGACCTCCTGGAAGAAGTTACATAAAACCGATACACTTCCTTTTTGTTTTCCTTTCCTGTGATTTAAACAGTTGGAATTCATTTTGTTAAACTAAAAATAGTTGACAGTAAAAGCAGTTAGGTTTGGGATAAAAATTAGTATTCATTTCAGACAAGACAAGTTGTAAATTATTGAGGAAAAAAGAGGCTTTTATAACAGAAACACTCATGGACCCCTGAACTATAATTTTCCTTCATGACATCGCCTATGTAGATTCCTGCTGTAAACTGCATGTCCTGCCATTTGGCAACAGAACTCATTTCAAAGCACATGCTTTCCTGTTCCAGCATTGTAAATGTAGGGATATGAAAGCCCCCCACCCCCCCGAAAACCGTCCCAGAGTTCCTCTTTTTCTGCCATCCGAAGTGGATGCAGAGCCCATTCTTTCCCTTGCTTCTGGGTTTGTATTAGAATAGCTAGACTTCCTATCTGCTACAGTAGTTCTAGAGTCTTATGCATGGAGAAAGGATCCTAATCATCTGGAGCCAGGAGTTTCTTCTGAGTCTTTGCTGAAGAAGTCTTCAGACCTATCAGAGAATGAGTCTAACCCTAGCCAGGGAAGTCCTCAAGTCCATCAGGACAGAAGTTCTTAGGATCTTTTGCCTATGAGTAGAGCAGCTAGATCTTCTTCTCAAAAGGAGCCCCCCAAACTCTTAAAAGATCTCTTTGATCTCAGAAGAAGAGGCAGCATAGAGGCAAACAAGCACACTATAATCTGTGCTAATTCTCTGGAGCTAATAAAGGTTGATATGAAAGTGGTTTTGATTATGTCCCAGCACAGACAGCCACCTTGGATCATAGGGATCCAAAAATGATAGAGCCTAGCTAGATCCAGGCTACTGAGATCCTTTGTTGGATCATATGACTTTGAGGTTGGGCCTAAGGCACTTGGCTTAGCAGATCCAATTTTGTGGGTGGGTGGCTATCTACATACATCCTCCCCCCCAAAATATATGGTCCTTTGTTTTAAAGGCTCAAAAATGTAGGACAGTATTTCAGTGTATTGGTATTTGCATTGTAAAGAACTGAAATTGCCAAAGGTAACTGAACAATAGCTGTCCCCTTGAATTTTTTTTCATTGTCCTTGCATTTAGGATGCTGGTAATCACTGGAAGTGATTTATTACATAAAGCCTATTTCTCTGATCTTTAATTCCATGGTGCTGTGCTTCCATATGGGGGAAAAAAACACTGTTGGTATCTACTAACAGTAATATTTACTATTAGTAGTTTGACAGAGTTGCAATGAAATAAACAATATGATTATTTCCATGGTAAAAGACTTCCTTTTAGATTAGTCTGTGTGCTGATTGTGGATTTGATTATGATTTGAGACACTAAGGACACTGCAGGCTCCTTGCAATTCCATTTTTTCTTTTCTAATGGACCTTTTATTACAGGAGGTATATCATAGATGCTGCACTACTCTGCATGGTATTTGTATACTTCCTGAAAAGCAGGTTATGTGGTGGGGATGAGGCTGTCTTTAGCAACTGCCAGTTACTGGAGAACTGGCAGTTTATTGCTCAAGAATTTAAATTGATGGTCTTGAAACAATTACATTTTAAATATTGAATCTTAAACCAAGAGAATTAATGTTTCAAGTACACATGTTTTCATTTTTGTGTTTTTAGGATACTTGTTGTTGTCTTGCAAGAGAAAATTGCTGCCTTCGACAGCTGTACATTCACAAAAAAATTCTTCGTTACAAGTATGTATGATATTGGATTCAGTTTCTCTGCTCTGGTGAATAGTTGTAGTCCCATAAAACAGACTTGGAGTTGTCAACAGAATCAAATTGCAAGTCAGAAAACCACATTGCAATGAATGTTGATCCCTAAAGGCCTATTTTTCTCCCTCTAAAATGCTAAGTATCTGCAACTCTCAGTGACTTTGTTTAGAGTTGCAGGTGCTCCATCACCTCCAAGAATCAAGTCCCATTACTTCTGTGTATTTGTGTTGTTTTGCATATTTGTCATCACACCTAAACTCTCATTTGTAGTGAAAAGAACTTTTATTAACAATACTTCTATTATTAGTTTGTTAAATGCTGCTCTGATTACTCTTGGTGCTCTGTGTTTTCAGCTGTAGATTTTATGTTTAATCTACATTGGATTGAATGTGATAATTCCAGTGGTCTGTCAATTTTTTTGACTGTTCATTGTCTGTAGTCCCAGATCTGTTTTTCCATTATTATTAATATTTTTATTGTGGTAGCACCTAAAGGTTAACGAGGTCAGGACCACATTGTGCTAGGAATGGGCGTATCTGCACACAGCTGTTGCTACCTACTGAATTAGTAACTTAGACTGTTGGCTCAAGCTTGGAGAAGTTGTTTGCTACTGACATTTGTTTCCTGATATTGCTGGTGCCTTTTATGCCATTTTTAATTATAGTCCTTGATGGCTGATCCTAACTGATAAGGTACACCCCAGACACAGGGATGCTTCTGGAGAGAGATCTTCTGACACTGATATCTGTACTAGAGTAATTCATAGTGCAGTTGGAAAGACAGGATATTTCTCCTGATGTGGTTCCTGATTTGTCTGTGGAGGTTGCTAAAAATGGTACATGGTACACTTGGCCTGAAGACTGAGCATATCATGTATGTAACATTAAACCGTGTTTAGTCCCAGAAGTGTAATGTAATCTCTCCAAACTGTTGATGAAGAGTGCTTGTGTTTGTTCACTAGGATGGCCTCTTCAAATAATTGTTTACTGATGTTTCCAGCATCTGATTGGATCATAATTACACTACTGATGATGATGTTCTGTGTTTAAAAGGAATGCCTTAAAGGACTCTTGGAATTCAGATGGAAAAAATGCTTCCTTTTAAGTACTCATATAACAAAAAAAACTCACTTCTCTTTATTAAAATATATCCAGATATTAGAACTGTTTCTTATTACTTTGAGGAAAAGTACCATTATGCAGTAATATTAAAGTTGCCAATAGGTGTCAGTTTCTCCCTACACGATGGACATAACAGGTTCCTAGCATTCACTAAATAGAACTTCATGGAAACAGGCTTTGAATTAAGGCTTTTGTTGTTGTTCCTTTTTATACCTTATAGAATCAAGATACAGATTTAGCTTTATTTTGTGCAGCGTTCAAAAATTAAATCTTTCCACTAGGTATTTTGGTAATTTCCTCTTCATTTTTTAAAAAAAAATCAAGTTCTGATTATTCTCAAGAGAAAACAGGAATTGATGAAAATTTGTTTCCAAAAGTTAATTGACTGGTTGTATTAAACTACAGAAAAGTACTCCATGGTATTCAGCACAGGAATATCTCTATTCCTGATGTCGAAAAATAATGCAGCTGACAACAAAGACTGTTATGTAATATTAAACCAAAACACTGATTTATTGAAAAGTGCCTGAGAAAGTAAAGTTTGATTTTTGATATTGTTGTATGTGTAGGATGACTAGAGGTCCCAATTTTATAGGGACAGTCACAATTTTTGGGCCTTTCTCTTATATAGGCTCCTACTACCCCCAGCCCCCGTCTCGATTTTTCACATTTGCTGTCTGGTTACCCTATGTATGTGCCTACAGTATATACACACCTAATTACACGCTTACATTATGGTTTCTTTCTGTTGAACTTGAATTTTTAAATCCATGACACTATTTTTAATAAAAGGTAAGCTGGGATGGGGATTTTGGTTATCCATTTTAAACCTTACTGAATAAATAAGCTATTATACCTTGCTGCTCTGCTCAAAACGAGAAATGTGATTATCTAGATTATTTAGTGTAGCTTGTAGCTGTGTTGGTCCTAGGATGTTAGCGAGACAAAGTGGGTGAGGTAATATCTTTTGTTGGACCAACTTCTGCTTGTCTCTCTCACCAACCGAAGTTGGTCCAATAAAAGATATTACCTCACCCAAATTGTCTCTAATAACTGAATTACTCATTCATTAAGAATATGTGTGGTAGCAATTTGTCATATTTCAGCTTAAATTATGTTAAAAAACTATAAATTATTTGGAAATGGCAAATGTTCCTAAGCCATTGGATGCCCTAAACATTGCTTTAATTTTCACTGCATTTTCAATACTGGAGTAGCCAATCATGAAGACCGAGATAAAAATACAGCTTTTGTGAATGTTTACTGAGCTACTGGAAATAAAAATTTTTAAATCTCAGTGCAAAAAGGATTTTTTTCCAAATGGTAATTAGTTTATAATACTCCATACATTTTAGCTCTTAATGTGAGATTCATAACATTTTTCACATTCTCTGTTCTAGCTGAATGGACCTTTTTGGTGCTGTGCTATTTCTTTATATACCGCAAGTTGCACTGAGAACTCTGAAATGGGACTTAGAAGCTCTTTTCTCTTAATAGTGAATATGCTTATTACAGCAGATATAGTGCCTTGCCATGTTTTAAGGCCACAGAACAGTTTTAGTTATAATCTTCAGTTTTCACATGCACTCAAGTCCCAAAACATTTTTGGGGCTGACACTTTTGGCAGTTAGGTTCTAACTCCCTTTGAAATTCAGTTGACATTAGGTGTCATTTTTGTCTCTGAAAACCTACTCCTTGGTTTGTACCCAGAACTTTGTTTTTTAGAAAGTTTGATCAAAATCTTTTTAGCCATTTTTGAGTTTAGGAAAGGGAAGAGAAATGCTTTCCCCTTCAGAAAATATCTAAACCACACTGTTAAATAAAAGGCAGCAAAAAACATGGCTAAAATTTTGGAACTTGCTATGGAGAAAGTCCACAATGAGGACTAGCACCTTGGTTGGTTTTGGGGAGAAAATAAACATGTATTATTAGAAAATCACTAATGGGAATGCACAGTGGGTGTTTAAGAACATAATGAAGCCCTGCCTCCTTTTGAACATGACTGGACATTAATCAATGAAGGCTGAGTTAAGGATAACCTACTGCTAGGGTAATTTGGATGAGCGAGATTCACGTTGAAAAGCACACAGCATAATCATTTACCAAAAAGACAAGTATTTACCCCAAACGGGAAAAAAGTCTGCTTTAACATCAAGGACAGAAGTAAGTCATTGGTATGGGGGAAAATTTTTTAGTCATTTTAGGGTTTCCCTGCAGTTTCACCGTATACTATAATATTTTATACAGTCTACATTTTGATTTTAAAATAACATGTTTCTGACCCCAATTCTGAGCAGTGCCTTTTTGTGTCACTGGCCTCCCCACCCCACTGATATACCTCTACACTGTGGGCTGGTGGAACGAGGACAGTGTAGGGCTGCCTAGAGAATCGCTCTTTACTATGCAAACTCCTAGAAAAGAGATCCAGCTGTGTCCAGGCTCCTTTATGCTGAAGGAGAGGAGGTATAAAGGGGCTAGAACACAGACCCGAATCAGAACTATTCTCTGTCTGTCTGAAGTTGCTGCTGTCGTAATGTCAACCAATAAAAATTGCCTCCAGCTCAACAACAGCAGCTGCAAATGTGGGAAATCACCCACTGAAATGCTAAGCAGAAGCAAAATGCATTATCCTTTTTTTTTAATTGATTTTTTAAAAATTAAATGCAGAACATACCATAAAGATCATAGTGTCAGGAATTTAGAAGTTAAGGTTCTACAAGCTATGTTAATGCAGCTGTGTTGCATATATGTGGTATGCCTGTTCTTGTGGTTCAATATATAGCTTACTATATTGTTGTAATCAATGTCCCATAGAATAGTCAGGATCTGCAACACGGTCATGTTCATGCAGCTGTTGGAACATTAGTTTCTGCATTTCCTGACTTTTTTGGGAGGCTAACTGTGCCATTTTAACATTGCATTAATATAGGATTTAGTTAGATGAAAATGTAATGATTGAATTGAGTGGAAGAGAGACAACCCATTTTACTTTAGGCTTTCATAATAAATACTGATTTTACAGGTGCCCCCATCTCTGTGTGTCAGTTTAAGTTAGGTGTTTAAACTCACATGGAAAATATAGTGTGGATAATCATGGAAAGATAACTTGAACTTCCATATTCAGTATATACAATAATCTACACTGTGAGAGGTATTCCTGCTTCTACATCTGTTAGCTAAGTAAAGGCACACTCTCAATTTGCAAAGAATTCATGTCTGTAACTTTTCCTATGGCATTCCACTCTCCACTGTGCCTACATTTGCAGGCAAGTCAGCTTCATCAAGAGAAGGCCTGCATCATGGAAGGGGGAAAAAAAAAAAAAGAATGAATCCAAGGATGGCTGCATGTTCACTGTTTTTGGAGTATTTCCTTGTAGCCCAGCTCACTGAACTCATTTGGCACTTGCATTGAAAATTTGTTCTTTTTGCTAGGTGTGAATGCTGAGGTGCAGATTTTAGATCATTGGACTTGTACTCTGGTACAAATCAGTTTCGCTTCAGAGCCTTTCTCTTTGAATATTACATGCGACTGCAGGATGAAAAACTGGCATTCAGAATAACGTGCAAGCTTTTTTTGGTCTTTCTAATGAGTAAATGTGAAATAACTGTACTTCATTGATTTGTATGCCATCAGTGCTCCTGCGACTTCCCCTCCAAAAATGCTTACTTAGTTTAACATCGATGATTACAAACATGGCTTTATGGATGCTTTACTCTCAGTAAAGAACCTCCTCCCTCCCCCTGAAAAGAGATGAGCATAACATCATACATGTGGCATCATCTTTGCGTCCAGTAACTGGTGCCTGCTCAGTCTCTCTTGCCCTTCCACTCCTCATATTGATATATTCACAATCCATTATTCTCCAGAGATGAAGACAGTTATTGCAGCCATTATCTGGCACCACATTTCTATTGATGCTGTCCAGCTAGCCCCTTAAGAGGTAATTTTCCAAAGAGTTCAGCCAGTGTGCTTCATAGCCCATAAAAGCCAGGAAGATTTTTGTGTAACCGTGGGGCTAAAATTGTACAATATATACCTTTCTATCCCGTTAATAGAATAAACATGGAGAGTCAGCAATTGATATTCTAACCTGTGAATTTGTGGGTTGTATTTTTTGTTGTAGGTATTCATGTTCAAGAAACTGTGTATTGGTTTCAGCCTGCCAGAGGCCAGGTCACCTAGGCTTCTTTTGTGAATTTGGTAGAATTCCTCTTCACTGATGAGCAAATGGGGAGCAGCCTCTTTGCTAAAAAACAGGAATGTTAGATGTCTCCTGAAAGAATTAAACATTTAAAGGAGTTAAAACCAGTACTTTTTGGAAGAGTGACTCTTGTGCATTTCTTGCTTTCCTTTCACTTCTGAATCAAAATTGGCAGAGATTGCTACTTCTGATTGTCTGATCTGGTGGAATGGTATCGTGTATGGCACAAATCCAGATTGCAACAAACCACCTTATAATTTCCTTCTTCAGAATGCTCTACTCTTACTCTGTTTTCTTAGAACATCTAGAAATGCTTCCACCATATCACCTATTGACACATTGCTTAAGCATTGGTATGTAGACTCAACAAACAGTTTAAACCTGAGCATTATTAAAAATCTTTCTGTTGGTTGGCTACCTGTACTTATGGCAGCAGGAAAACTTTGGTCTGGGTTAAGAGATCTGAGTTTCAAGTGAGCAGAAAGTTCTAGGCTCAGAATTTATTTCTTGAGCATTAAAGAGCATTTACTTTTCCTGTGACAAGTCCACAGGATGTTAGTAGTAGTTCTTCTATTTTCACATCTATAAACAAGTATACAAGATAGCTTTGTCTCAACGATGTCTGCATTACATGAGAA
The DNA here is from genome assembly GCF_016161935.1 of Mauremys reevesii. Lineage (NCBI taxonomy): Eukaryota > Metazoa > Chordata > Testudines > Geoemydidae > Mauremys > Mauremys reevesii. The sequence continues at coordinate 18,708,545 of NC_052642.1, forward strand.
ATGCTAAAAAGCAATAGGGTGATTAAAGCTGGAGGATGGTTTACAAGAGATCTTATGCTGCATCTGGGAATCTGAGCTATCCTACCACCAAGATAATTATTCCACTTTTTTTTAGAAGGCCTGTAGGACGTGCTGCAAGAATTACAGAGACTTAATCTTCCATCAGCGTTAGTCCGTTTATAAGATAGCACAGTGAAGTATAGATACAGTTGGGAAAAAACTTGCATAAAGACAAAAGGACAGTTTGTAAATCCAGGTTTATTAGCTAAACTGACTGTTCTTGGCAAATTTAAAAGTAATGTATAAAAGACCAGGTGCTGTTATACTGCTATCCCAGACATTGGAATACAAAATATGAAACCTAAAAACAATAGCATCTTACTCACAGTGGCATGCTTATGAACTGCAACCAACAAAATTAAATTATACATCCCCTCAAATTGCCTAGAAAAAAAAAAGGGCATAACCAAGCTTTAAATCTGGTATAGTGTTCTGAAGGCTGCCAAATTTGTGCTCTGGTGAAGTAGCGTGTATAGCAAACGTTAAAAGCCAGGGTCCTCTGTGGTGAAAACTCTTTTGACACTTGTCCTGAAGAGCTCGACTCCCAGGACCAACAGCAAAATAATCTTAAGAGCTGTGATGGAATTCAAGGGAAGAGGAGATCTCTCTGTGAGTTGGGTAGTTCAAAATGACTACAATTCTGATCCTCCAGTGAGCTTGGCATTGGTGGACTCTGCGCCCCTGCAAGTTCGGGGGTCTGTCCACACAAAGGTCATTGTAGTATTGGCAAAAACAACGAGGAGTCCTTGTGGCACCTTAGAGACTAACAAATTGATTTGGGCATAAGCTTTCATGGGCTAAAACCCACTTCTAGTCTCTAAATTGCCACAAGGACTCCTTGTTGTTTTTGCTGATACAGACTAACACGGCTACCACTCTGAAATTGTAATATTGGTGTGTGTGTGAGAATAACACACACTGGCTGAGAATGGGAAAGAAGAGGGCATATCTAGCAGTGATGGATGTACTCCTTCGTCTTCTTTCTGGGCTTATATTTTGATAGTGATAGTTAGAAAGCCGTAGATGCTGAGCATGGTTTCACAGTGATGGGTGTCCTGCCTGCTTGCTCTTTTGCTTGACTGTACGGGTGATATTTAAACAGAAGGAAGTGTAAGAACAATAGATGATCTCAGTAAAGTATGTGACAGTATGAAAGTAATAACATTTATATAGGGCCTTTCATCTAGAAGGATCCCAAAGGAATTTCTAAACAATATTGCTTTATAAAAAATATAAACAAATAGATTTGGTTTGCCTGATGATGCTAAAAAAAACTCTAAACAAACAAGAAATATTAGATAAAACAACTTATATGATTTGTTTTCCTTGGAATAAACAATGCTCCTGCAACAACAGTATCATTATCTATTATTTACTTTCTCTCCCCTTCTACGCTCTCTGTTTACCTCAGTCTATTGTAATTTAGTCTTTTATCTGGCCAGTTTAGGTTGCACAGTTCTTTAAGAAAGGAATCTTGTAATTTTATATGACTGTGAAGTGCTACATATGCTGTAGGACGCTAGAAAAATTAATACATTGATATAAATAATATAGACTATATAAAGATGCTTAAATAACTGAAATGCAGTCACTTCTAGAGTGGATTATTGTAGCTAGCTATTTAATAGTGCACAGCAATGCTACTTAACAGCTTTTGGTGTTGGAAAAGGAGCATACCTTGTATAATTGCTACAAGACAAATATTTTCAGGTAATAGAATTGTTCGTTTTGGAATTTGGCCAGGGAATCCGGTTTAAAAGCCCTGTTCTTGAAAAAGTGCCTAGATATCTTTAATGCCCCCAAGAAACCAGAATACCTATATTCAGAAACCTATATTCCTGGTAGAAGAGTGCTCTCTAGCAAAATAGATACAAAGGGATGTACGCCACTTCCTAAATCACAAGCAAATTTTCTGCCACATGTAAATTATCCTCGGAGGTCTCCTGTGCACGTACTGACCAGTCTTGACCCTGGTTATCTTATCAGCTCTGACTTGATCTTAACCCAATGTCATATGGCAGTGTCAAGTCCAAACAAATGCAGTTCGATTCACAGTTTGGGATTAGAGACTGACTGTTGCTGTATAGGGAACCTTTTTAGTAGTACTAGTCATACTCCTATGTTGTATAAAGACTAAGACAAAGGGGTAGCCTGAAATGAAATTGTCCAGTGCCAGTATGAAATCCTCACTCTTATGAGGATATAAAGCATGGAACATCCATTAAAAGGAGGAAGAATGTCTGTTCTAATCATTATTTGAGGAGAATCCTTGCTATTAATAACAAAGGGGGAGGGAGAAAGAGGGAAGGGGGAAATCAGAGAGAACCTGGGAAAGGAAGGCAGTAAACGTTATGAGTAAGAGGAGATTTTTATAGTATGGTCACATAAAAAGGATTGGCGAGGGCAACTCACTGAAGAGGCTTTCATTGGAAACCAGAAACCAGGGCTAGAGGCGGAGACAAAAGACACAGACTGATAGATGTCATTACCAGACATTTTTAGAGACTATAAAATGGATGTAGATATGGAGTCTCTAGAGTATACTATAAAAGACAGAACATACCCAGGGTGTCTTGAGATAACCCTGTGGGCTCAGTTTGAAGGAAAACTATGATGTTGACATGGACAATTCCGTTCTTTTTCTCTTAAAGTTTTATTCTGTTGCACATAAATCTGAAACAGTTTTAACAGCATATCCACTTACATTGCATGTAGAAAGGAGACAGAAGGGCACATACCCTTTCTCTGTACATGGAGCCATACTTAATTGTCAAAGTGCCATTTGTTTTTTATAAAAAGTACTAACTAAAAATAAGTGGTTGTGGCCATTAGAAATGTCCGATCTTCTAAAGACAATTAAACTTGTGTTCCAATTTTTGTTTAAATCCAAAGGCTGCTGTGATAGAGCTCTATTCAGAACTCTTGGCTCAGTGATTTTGGTAAGAGTTTGGTATGAGTAGGAAGTTGCTGAAGAGGAAACAAAATAAGGTATTACAGGCTTAATTACTATAAGCCCTTGACCGTGAGGGAAAATTGGCATTGGAATATTGCCCCGCCAAATATGTACAAGAAATTTTCAATGCAGTGTTGTTCCTCTTGTTACCAAGATGTGCATGCTCAAAAGGAGTTAGGCTCCTAACACTTGTTGATTTCAAGAGGCAAAGTGGGTGAGATAATATCTTTTATTGGACCAACTTGTGTTGGTGAGAGAGACACTCCTTCTCCCTCTATTCCCTTTTCCCACTACCTATTATGGAAAAGTCCTGGACCTTAACAGAAAATGATCTCTGCTGTAGAATTAAGAAAGCAGGAATGGCCATACTGGGTCAGACTAAGGGTCCATCTAGCCTAGTTACCTGTCTTCTGACAGTGGCTGGCGCCAGGTGCGTCAGAGGGAATAAACAAAACAACAATTATCGAATGATCCATCAGCTGTTGTCCTGTCCCAGCGTCTGGCAATCAAAGGGTTAGGGACATCCGGAGCATGGGGTTGTGTCCCTGACCACCTTGGCTAATAGCCATTGATGGACCTATCCTCCATGAACTTATCTAATTATTTATTGAACCCAGTTATACTTTTGTCCTTCACAACATCCCTGGCAATGAGTTCCACAAGTTGACTGTGTGTTATGTGAAGAAGTACTTCTTTATGTTTGTTTTAAACTCGTTGCCTATTAATTTAATTGGGTAACCCTCTGGTTCTTGTGTTGTGTGAAAGGGTAAATAACACTTCTCTATTCACTTTTTACACAGCATTTGATTTTAGAATAATAGAAATTTAGGACTGGAGGGGACCTCAATAGATCATCTAGTACAGTCCCTTGCACTTCTTATAGACCACATTTTATAGACCTCTATCATATCTGCCCTTAGCCATCCTTTTTCTAAGCTGAAAAGTCCCAGTCTTTTTAATCTCTCCTGATATGGAAACTGTTCCATACCTCTAGTCATTTTTGTTGCTCTTCTCTGTATTTTTACCAATTCTAATATCTCTCTCTTCAGATGGGGAACTAGAACTGCACACAGTATTCAAAGTGTGGAGTGTGCCATGATGATATTTTCTGTCTTTTTATCTATCCCTTTCCAAATGGTACCTGCCATGCAGTTAGCTTTTTTAATTGCTGCTGCACATTTTATAGGATGATTCAAGCTTTAAGAGTAAGTCTGGAAAGCCCGATTGGTTTAATTCCTGTTATATTCTATATGACTTACTTCAGAATGGCCCTGTTTCCCCACTCACTGATTGTTTAAAAGCTGAATGGGTGAAGAAGTGGATTTTGCTCTTTCTCCTCTGACCACCCTCCCTCTATTCATGCTACTGAAACTAGAAAAGGAGCTTTTAAAATACATTTAAGTAAAGGAGAAAGTTCTTTCTGGGAATGGAGGAGCTTAGCTTTCTTCAGGAGCAGAAAACAGCAGGGCGCTGGAGTGGGAGTTTGTGGGTTACCATCATGAGAAGAAGAGGTGACCACATGTATTGTGCGTATATGGATATGAGACTCTGAATGCTAGTAGTCCTATAAGAGTTCAGGGTTTTGCATAGCACAGGGCTGTTGAGAAATAATACAACTCATACCCCTTTCCTTCTCATCACTCAATGTGCAGGGATTTCATAATTGCTTAGAGGTTTACAGAACTGTATTGGTTTAATCAGCATTCTTGTACTATGGCTGAGATCATTCCATTTCCAGTAAAATCAACTGTACAAATTCAGTGTAACAGTAAGAAAACTAAAACCAGCTTTGAACTAAATGATCACAAACTGTGTGCTTATTTTGAACGTATATTTTAAAATAAGGCAGTTCAGTAATAAAAAAACAACAACTTTGCATGTATATAGCCCTTTTTGCTGAAGACCTTTCTGAGCATTAACGAATTTGGCCTTACTTACCATTGTGAGGTAGGTTAGTATTATTCCCATTTTGCCGATGGGAAGAATGAGACACAGAGAGATTAGGTGATTTGTCAAAGTTAGCACAGGAAATCTGCAGCACAGCTGAGAATAGAGCCCTACTTCTAAATCGAGAGTTTTAAAATCTCAGTTCGAGTCTTTTGCCTTAACCACAAACTGCAAATTCATTTATTTTCTGTGTGTGTTAATTTAAGTAGAGAGAGTAATTGTGTATTTTATAAATATTTAAATTAGCCTCTACTATGTGCTCACCTTTGATATTGGGGAGAGAGGGGGGATGGTTACACTTCCCAGTAAAGCCTCTTATAAGACATAGTGTTGCTAAGTACTTATATGATTTGCTGTACTTTTGGAAGGGCTTTCCCTTAGTGATCGTCTCTTGGATGACCTCTCGATACCTTCATTGAAACTTGGAAACTTTGGTCTTCTTGACAGTTCGCACTGCTTTCTCATTATGTTCATTTTCATTGTAAACATGAAAGAACTGCTGTCGTTATTGCTTAGAATGGATTTTTCTTTGGTTGTTTTGAAGTTCAGTAGAAGTAGAAGTTAATCTTTAAGAGAGTCATGCTTATAATGATTGGATAGCAAAGCCTGACAGGTCACGCTGTTTGTCTTTACATTTGCCGAGTAGATGATGTTCTGCTGACTCCAGCTGTAAGTGTTTTTTTGGATAGCAGAAAAACAATTTGCTTTTCTTCCCATAAAATATAACCCTTTGTTTATTCTTATGGGGCAGGAAGATTCCAAAACACAGAGTCACAAAGAAAAGTGAACAGTATTGCGTTCTTTTTCACTCTTTTTTTCTTAATTGAGAGAAGAGAGTTTAGTACTGAGTTGAATTGCTGACTTCAGTGGAGGTCATTATTGGAACTAATTTGCAAGTAGATTTGTATTAAGTTGAGCAAATCTATAGTGTACTGCCTGTAACATAATGATACAGTTAATAAAAACACCTGTTACTAGAGATACTCTTAATTTTCTGTGTAGACTCATTTCAACCGAAGGAATGAAGCTTTTTATGTTTCCTTGCTGTCTTCAGTTCATTCAAATGATCAGTAACAGCTTTTTTTCCCCCCCAAAAGGGAACTTGTCTTTAAATTGCTTTCTTTTTGCCAGGTTTATGTGTTTTTCTCTATCCGTTAATATCAGTTTCATTATCAGATTAATATCAGTTTGTTCTTTGGTATCTACCCCAGAGTAGTTGTGGGGCTTGGGAAGCACAGGTGCCTGATTATAAAATAAAGATGTCTGAGACAAATTTTAACACTTAACATCTTTTCGTGGATATCTGATGTACGGAGAGTGGGGGTGGGGGAGGAATTCATAGGACCTGCATGTCTTTACTGAACCAGATAGCAGTTGTACAAGCTGAAGCTGAGGTCAGCATTAAGTCCTTACTGGTTTACAGCAATAATGTCATCGGAAGAACACATTTGTATTTACAACCTTAAGAAGGATTTTTGCATTCTTTCCTTAAGAGGCTCTGGCTGCCCACATTGGATGCACTTTCAGAGTGCAATAACAATTGTGGCATCTTACTCCCTGCTTTCATTTTCCTTCCTGAGATCAAGAAGGTGAAAAGGCATCTTACAAAATGCTTGCTTGGTTTTGCTTTCGTGGCTTGAGATGGGTTTAGTGGGATGAATTGCTGCTATTTCTGTTACCATGGCTTCATGACCTTTGAAATGGCTTAGTACGATTTTTTGAATTTTATAGTACTCCCACCTCTACTCCGAAAAATAGATATTGGGCGTGATTTAACGCACACAGCATGACGAGTCTAATATCTACTTCTACATGTGTCCAGAGAGAAGTATCTTCAAATACATATTTGAGTCTCTCTCATAAATACATACATACGTATGTATGTATGTAAGGGAGATTTTAAAATCTCGCGTTTTGTATATAATAGTTATATATTAAAATAAGTTTAATTGGTGTGTGCTAATAAATTGTATTAAATCTCTTTCAGCACTGCACAGTGTAGAAAATAATGCCATAGGAAAATGTGTTGCCTTTCTCCTCACTAAAAATGCTGGCCAAGTGGCTGTTCAAGAATCAAATGATAAAGGTCTACAGCTAGTATGAGAGAGAATGAGTATACTAGGATCATTCTTATCTGTAGTCCCCGTCAACCTTAGACGAGGAATAGATTTACTTGTTCTTATTGTAGTTAACTGATCAGTATACAAGAATTTGACCCATGAAATAAATGGGTCAAATAGAAGTGTCGCTATATTTAGCTTTCTCTTTGTATGTCACTTCTCCACTGTACTGTAACACACTATGTTCTGCAAGTCCTTCCATTCCTTTTTGTTGCTAAAGGTGTGTACTAGTCTAAAATGCTGGTTAACTGACCCCAGTCAACCCTTTATGATTTGGATTAACCAAAACTCCAGTAAATGACAGAGGCATAGCTAAACATTTTAAATGCATTGTTTTATTTACCTTTTATCTTGGTCAACCAATAAGCGAGAAATACTCTAAATTGATATAGTGTGAATGATCTTCAGGAAGATAATTGAGGAAAATATGCATGGTTAATCCTTTGATAGGATCCAGGCTTTATACACTGCCTATGATATTTTTTGTTCAAATTATTTGTAGTTTTCATATTTTGTACACCTCCCCCCAAGATAGTTAACATGAATAATTTTGCCTTAGCCAGCCATGCCAACATTTAGATGCTGTGTTAGATAGTATCAGCCTCAATCCAGCAAATAAAGCTATTCACATGGTTAAAGTTACTTTACTGACTCAGGACCTTATTGCACTAGCCTTTCGCATTTGGTGACTCAGAATCAGATCACGCATCAGGCCCCAATTCTGCAAATATCTGCAGTTGAATTACTTATATCTGTGTGAAATCCCATTGATGTTACTAGCACAATGCATTGGGGTTAGGAGCTGCACAGGCATAGATGTTTGCAGGATTGGAGCCCTAAATGGTATGCAAAAATGTTACATATTATTTATAGTGTTGTAGTGCCTACAGGTCCCAGTTGGGATATGATTGGACTTCATAGTATTATGTGTTCCCTGCCCCGAAGAGCTTACAATCTAAAATGACCCAAAAAGACCCAGGGAAGGAGAACAGGACACAGTATACCGCAAACTGGTCAGAGGGCAATTGTAAGAGCTCAGCCTTTAGTTCCAGATTTTTTCCCCTTTATGCTTTTTATTTAGGTTTTACTCTTTCTTCTGTCAAATTGTTCTAAAACCTGTCTTTATAATATTTTTTATTTTAATCCCACTTTTGTTTATAACTAACACTAGAATTTTCTATATTTTTGTTAACTTTTGATTATTTCTGTTAGTTACATTTAGCATCCCATCTAGTTTAAGTTAATTTTAAACATTGGCATCTTTAAAAAATATATATATTTAACCCTCGCCTTTTCAAATATTCAAGGGTATCTTTAACTTTAGCTGCTTTTCAGTACTGTTATTTTCTGTGCTGTGTTGTTTTTAACTTTGAATCCTAGCCTTATGCATATAATATAATATATAATAATTTTAAGACTTTGTGTATTTGCAAGTGCACCTATTTTCCTTGATAACACAGACTGTGAATAACAGGTAGGACCAAGTGTGGTCTAAGTATATTTGATCCTGCCTCGGTGCAGGGTCTGGACTAGATGACCTCTCGAGTCCCTCTGAGCCCTATATAGCTATGATTCTATGAGCGATGGAAAGTTTTTAGTATGAAGCTAACTGGAGTTCTGATGCCGAGCTTGAGTCAATGAAGGTGATAACGAACGAACAGTTTGGCAGGAAGAAAGCACAGTTTTGTAAACACACCACAAAACAAGCACGCAGTTTGTCATGATAGGCAGTCTGCTTAAAAGAGACTCAGTACTGGGATAGAAGAGATGTTGCAAGCCAAAACTAAAATGTGTTAATAAAGCTAGGCAAGGGAAGCTTGCACACCACCTCTTCTATGCTGTTTGTGATTCTAGTCAGTGCTGTTAAAGCTCGCTCTTTCATGAATACTTACATATGGGATTAATTTAATACATTGTGAGTAGTCCCAATGACTTAATGGAACTGCTTGCAGGGTGAAATTGCAAGTTGACGTCAATGGGAGTTCTGCCATTGATTTTAATGGGGTGAGGATTTCACTCATAGTGGGTAAAGTTAAGTACCCACATAAGTCTTTGTGAGAGATGACCTGTAAACACAAATACTTCTATTAAAAACAAACAAAACCCACCCGCAGACACCTAAAATGATTTTGACCTCATTGTAGTTATTGATCACCAGCAGGCATTCAGTGAAATGAACTTAATCATGGTGTAAATATATAGAATTACTTGGTTCACAGTGTGGAGAAATCCACTTTTCAAAGTACTAAAAACCCCAATAACTTAAATGAAAAGTTAATATCCCATGCAGTTTTGAGTGATGGGTTTCTTAAAGTTGTAAAATCTATTCTCCATTCTCAGCCTTCGAAAATGACATTTTAAAAAAGTAAGAAACTCAGACATAAGGAAAAATTTGCATTTACCATTAATTAACTAACTGTTAATAACATGGCTCATCTAGCCACAATCTTATCTTCAGCTACAAAAATGTAAGCATTTGCTGAGTGATATTAGCAATTGAAGGCTCTTTGTTTAGACTTTTTGTTTTCTTGGCAATAAGTAAAATTCTTTGTAAGAAGTCATTAAGATATTTCTCAGTGCTGCCTTTTGAAAATTTTCAGGCTGCTATCCTTGTCCGGGGCCAAACATGAATCCCATTGCTCTTGGGAGTCGTTGGCTTGCTTATGCAGAAAACAAGGTAAGGAATGGCTTAAATTTTAAATATTTTCTGTAATAGAGAAGCCAGAATGATTTTATCTAAACCACGGGAACAGACTTGTTAAAAAATAAAAATAAAAAAAGGCTACAATCTTTAAAAGGACATTGACAAATGATGGTAGGCCAAAAGTTAGACCTACCAGCTGTGTTTTGTTTGCAGTTATAGCATCCCTCTGCTCTATGTACTGTACCTTATTCAACTGTGTGAGCTTACAGGGCCTGGATATACAAGAACAGTACAGGCAGAAAAAGGAGAGTTTCAATGTAAGATTGCATCATATAGCTTGATTGGCAATTAACACCTTAAAAATCATGTTCAGCTCTTCAAACAATAACTCTCAACACCCCTGTAAGACAGATGTATGCCTATTTAAACCATTAGGGGAAACTGAGTCACAAAGTGGTCCAAGGATTTGCCTAAGACCACACAGCAAGTGAGTGGGTAGAGTGGGTAAAATTTCTGGCTGCCTGCCTCCGGGCTCAATCCACTAGACCACAGCTGTCTTTGAGAACATAAAATATTGAATTAGTTGTGATTATTTTCAGAGTCAAAGAGAGAAAAATGAGATGCCAAGGAAAGTAATTAGCACTCTTTTTACCCCGTGTAGTCCTAAAAGATCACTGCAAATTTAAAACAAGATGTGTTTGAAAACTTCACTTTCAGTTACCAGAGTATGGTTTGTATTTTAAAATGGAAGCACTTACCTTTGTCATGTTCACCCTTGGTTACATTCCTGTGACAGGAATAGCTGCTTGTAAGAACTGAGCCAAGGACGATCAGAGAGGCAGCTTTTATTAATTTGCCTGCTATTATACCTCTGTCCAAATTTAGGTCTGCCTCTTGATGAAACACCACACCCATCGGTCAGCTACAGTAGTTGTTCAATTTACACACTGATCTGTAAGTTTTGCAAATGCTGCAGCAGCAAATTTAAACAAATTATGAAAACAAATAGGTCAAAAGGCAACTTCAGCCACTGATGTTTCCCTCGGATACATTGACTATTTCCCTTTTTCAGTTTAATTTTTACTTTTTTACCCATTTTAATAGAATTACAAAGAGGCATTTTCAGGAGAAGATATAGTTTAGGGTGATTTTTATCCCTTTCTCCTCTTTCTTTCAACAAAAATGATAGAAGGAAGCAACAGAGAGTCAACATTTTCTATGTAGCAACACTTAATATCAGTGACTCATTTGCCATTTTTTTAACTGGCAGTCTTCATTAATTGTTTGATAGGGACTAGAGGTGTCCTGTTTTGGTGTATTAATAATAAAAGAAAAGCAGTCTAGAAGCAATGCAATTGCAGACATATTAAATCTCTACAAAGCCCAAAGAATTAAAAATGTACATGTAGCAAACTTTTTTTTTTTGTCATTTTTCTCCTTGCTGGAGTCTGTATAATAAAAAAAAAATAATGAAGTAGGGGGGAAAGCCATATCCAAATTCATAGGATGTCAAATATTTAAAGTTACGTAGACATCGCTAAAGCCGTTGATTATGTTTATTTAAATTTATTTGCGGTAATGCTGCCAGACCCAAAATCCCACCATTTCAAAGTTTATGAATTCTTAGGGACTACTCATCTTGTAATTGAAAACCAAAGCTGAGCATGCGACAGTCTGGGTGGCACCCAGAAGATTATAAAAAGGGGTTAAGTGTCTGAGCAGGGCTTTTTGCTATTTGTATGAAAAAACACGCCACTGTACATGATAAATAAGAGCTATGCTAATGGGTTACGGGGTTGTATAGTTTAATAATAGTGACTTGCTGGCTGTCTTTCTCCTCGCAGCTGATCCGGTGCCATCAGTCCCGTGGTGGAGCCTGTGGAGACAACATTCAGTCTTACACTGCCACAGTCATTAGTGCTGCCAAAGTGAGTACATCAGCAACCGCTGGAAGAAGTTATCGTGTGCAGTGATGATCAGATTCCCTTGCTGAACTGTATTGAGATTTCCCCCCCCCCTTCTAATTCACAAAATAGAAAAGAATCTCAGAAAGGTGCTGGAATTGCTTTAATAATATTAAAACCAAATATAGGGGCCAGATCCTGCACATTTCTGAGCAGCCATTGCTCCATGCCTCTCAGTAGGCACTCAGTGTCATTCAGGATTGGACCTTTTATATTTCAAACCTTTAGTCACACTACCAGCTCTTGCTCATGTGAGCATTCTCAGTTAAATCTACTCAAGCAGGACTGATCTCTTAGCATGTTGATACTCAGTTTATAAACACAGCAGTGCCTGGTGCTTTGTGGATATATTTGCTCCAATACTATATTTTTACTGTATTTCAAGGGTGATAAAATTGTACTTGAGGGATAGAAGAGCTAATTAATTATATACTTACTTTACCAGAGCTGGCTGAATTTATTTCGGCAAATAGTTTTGGCTGGAAAAAAAATAGGGGAAAAAATTCTAAAAACAGAGAAATGTTTCATTTCAACATTTTCAAAATTAAAATTAGTAGAAAACCCCAAGCCCCCCTACTCCCCCTGAAAACTAAACATTTCAAGTTAAAGGAAGCATTTTGTTAGACCTGAAATGATTTTTTGTTGTTGTTTTTCACTGGCAATAAAAACCTAAAAAATTGTTGTTTCAGGTTGATACAAACCGAATTATTTTTCAGATTTTTTGAGTTCAGTCACCGAACTAAAAAATCAGTTATTCACCCAGCTCCAGTTATTATAACCTTCAAAAAAGCCTCTGAGTGTTAATAATAATGTTTACATTTAGATACCAGTGCCTATGGTTTGCTTAGTCGGAACAGCGTTCCTCTGTGTGTTTGGAAGCTTCTGAGTTTTCATGGAAAAATCTTAGGCAAGCCAAAAGAGCATGCATTTTTTTTTCCTGGAGATTTTACCTCTCACATTTGGAGAAGTCAGTTCTTTTTCACACACAAAAAAGTGAGTTTCAGTGTTGGCTGGCGAAGTTCATGCTGATTACAAGCTTTTCTCATAACCACAAGCCTTGTGATTTGTGAAATACACAACAAAACAGTTCTAATCATAGGGATTACAAAGAGACTCTAAATGATAGCATGGAATAGAAAGCACAACTGCACTGAACAAAACAACAGTTTAAAGAACCCACAAAGAGAAGCAAAGGTCATGCTGCTTCATATAAAAGCAAATAAAAAAATGAATGTATTCCATCAAGATGGCTTTAGAACTCAACTGTGCTGTGGTTGGAGGGGGAGAAAAATCACAGGTTTTTACATTGCTGAGGGGAAATTTGGATCTTCCTCCTCCTGAAGATACTATTTTAAATCTGTAATATCTGCTTTGAGTACCTTCACACTCAGTGGAAAAAGTTGAAAAAAATACTTTCCGTCTCATCAGCATTAGCATTTTTTTTAAAAAGGGCAAGTGGCTTAGCTAACTAGTTCAGTAGCATTTGCTATAACTGTGCTCAAATAGGCTGGATTCTTGTTTACATGAGGGTCACTTTATACTACCAGAGCAGCATAAAGTGGCCTTCATGTAAGCAAGAGTCTGGCCCGATAGGCCATTGGAAAGAGCAGGCCACAATGTTGTTTAAACTCTGTACAACTGAGTAGCACACATTGAATAGTCCCTGCAGATCAAAGGCTAATTTTTTGTTTTGTGTTGTTACAAGGACTGAAAAATCCAGCCAGAGACTGTCTGTCAGAAAGCACGAAAGGGTCCCTAGACAAGACCATAGATTAATAGTTTTTAAGGCCAGTAGGGACCATTATGATGATCTAGTCTGACCTCCTGCATCATACAGGCTGGAGAATTTCACCCAATACATACGAGCCAAATACATACAAACTTGAAAATAATGATGGTGCAATAAACAGGGAGAATATTTGTATAGTTGCAGGAAAGAAAAATGTGTGAGACCCTATATAACAGCAAGGTAATAATCAGAGCTGGGAAAAGATAGAAAGCCATTAGATAATACGCATGCTACGAACCCTCTAATACTTGGGGAAGGAATTCTGGGTTGGTAGTACAGGGTAGAATGGAAATCTTCAGTTACATCCAAATGCCATGTTTCTCTTGTCAATTGTTGGGGTTCTTGGTTAGTTGTGATCCCATTGTGTAAATAGGGGCGGGGGAGACTCAGGGACTTTTGTGTACAGTATAAGTGGTGGGGAAGGCATATATTTAAATGAGACATTTAATACATTGCAAGCCGGGGTGGAGTGTGGTTGGGACTGGGAACAATGGAGACAACCTTCTGGGGAGGGAGGGAGATTTTGGCCAAGGGGATTCGAGACAGTGTTCATCATCCTCCCTGCTCTATCCCTACCTCTTTGCCTCTAGTAGATGGGGGCTGCTGCTTCCCACTTCTGCCTCCTTCCTTTCTTCATGCTGTATGGGGAGACAGGATCACATGCAGCATCTGGGTCCAGGCTCTGGGGCTCATCCCATCCACGGCAGCTGCCATTGGGCAGTGCAAGCCGGGGTCCTGGCTCTTTCTGTTGCTGAAGTTTGGGAAGGGGATGATAAAAAAAAAGGTGCGTCCTGGGTTGAGTAGCCCTGTTTGTCGTGCCTTTCACTAATATGCTGGATTTTTGAGAGTGCCAGGGGCTGGGCTGATTCCCAGTTTTGGGGTCGGGAAGGTGCATCTTTCCTGTATTGGGAAACTGGCAAATAGTTATGTAGATTTTTTTTTCACATTCCACTTGGCATCCAGGAGGTTTGTTTTTGGGGAGTCCAGTGCAGTCGAGGCTAGAAAGGGTCCAGTTGAAGACTCTAAAACCGAATGGGCTGCTTGGACACTGGTCCTGGGCATTCATGTGCCTAATGACAGGAGTGCACCTCTATGTCTGCTGCTACTTGTAGCTCTTCTCCTCTATCCTACCTCTGCCAAGAAAGAGAGGAGAAAGTTGGGACTCTGGTATCCAGTCAGAGTTCCTTGATTGGCCTGAGTGTGTATAGAGAGAGCATGGGTTCACACTCACTTTCAAGGTAGGACCTCAAGGTGCCAGTTCAGATCAGTGAACAAACGTGTAGGCTAGTGTTGGGTGATATATTCCAGTTAGCTGTAGGCTGTTAATAACGTTGTAGCCTCCTTGTTTAACCATATGATTTCCGTGTTTTCCTTGTTTCCATGTCCACATCAATGGACAGAGTAAATATTTTCAGCCTGAAATTTTGATAGTCAGGAGGCTATTTTATTGTTAGTTGACCAAGGTCCAACTGATTAGAGCAAACCTGATACAAATTTATGCCCCAATTTTGCAAACATTTATGCACATGCAGAACTTTACTCATGTTAATAGTCTAAGTGAAGGCAATGGGACTACTTAAGTGAGTGCACATGTGTAAGCATTTGCAGGATTGGTGTCTTAATTATGTTTGTGCTTTTTGCTAACAAATTTTGAAACTTTTGTGTCTGTTAGCAAGTCTAAAGCATGGAACAAAGTTAATAACTTTGTTTTGACCGATTTAATCAAACTGCGTAGCAATAAGCAAAATGCCACTTCCTGGTAATTGAAACACTGACTTACGTCAGAGGCAAATATACACTCCAAATATCTGTTGCCCTTTGCCCTTCCCATTACCTCACCATATTGCTTGTTTAAGTAAATCTTCCTTTACAGGCCTCAACTCTGATTATATCTTATCTGCATGAAATGGTCTAGGATCCATCCCTTTGATCAATGGAGGTGTTAGCTTCTTTTAAAGTGTATGTTCTTTTTTATTCCCTACTCTGTCCCTTTTGAATTCGGAGCGGTCCCATAAAAGTTCTTTTTTTCTCAAATGACCTTGGAATTCAGCCTTTTGTGGGTCTTGATTCCAATCTCTTACTGAGGGACGTGGAGGAACCTTTACACAGAGAAGAAAGATAAAGTTTTGTAAGGAGTAATAGTGATAGAACTCCATCTGAGAGCTCCCACTTGGAGATCCTCAGAGGAAACACTCGGTAGCTGTGGAAAATATTTACTATGATGACATTTGATGAGTTAACTTGAAAAATGCCTCGGTAACTAACAGCTTTTTTTCTCCATAATGTGGTTCCCATGAGTTTATCATATGAAGTAGGCCTCCTGCATAATCAACAATTTCAAGAGTTATCCTCAATCCCTTTATCTGGCAGTGCTAGAGCTACCCCTGTTAACATTTAATGCTAAGTTCAAAACCACCATCACATTAGGAGACGTTGACTCTTGGTGCCAAAGAGTTAATCTCTCTTTTTATCCCAGCAATATTGGAGAAACTCACAATATCATGGGTTTATTATCTGATGATCTTTATTTTAGATGTCTAGAAGGATTTTGTTTTGAACAGCCAGAGTAGTTTTCACTATTCCCACTTCATGCATCTGACAAAAACTCCCCTCTCTGCTGTTGCTAACTTTTCCATGGGTCATTTTGCCTCTCTGATCTTATTTTCTTATTTCTTATTTTCATTTCTTCCCATTTGTTTGACTGTCTGTGTGTGTTCTAAGGCAGATCACAGTAGTGAAAATTTCAGCAGCTTCACTGAACGTAAATGCCGTGGAAACAGAAACATTTAAAAATGTTGATAATTTAATAGCGTGTATCAGGGAAGTTATTATTGTTCAAAAAGATGAAAATTGCTTTGCATGGTGTGCTTCAGGTCCCATGGATTTCTCCACTGCCGGTAAAGTCAGTGAAATGGGACTGAAGGCATGTAGCATCTTCCAGGAATGAAGCTCATTATTATTGAGTGGTTTTAGTGATTGGTGAACTTCCAGGGGTTTGGTTTAGATAATCATCCAGATGTGAAGTTGCTTATCTGCAGTATCCATGCTTTTTTTTGGGGGGGGGGGGGGAAGAACACGCTTTTCCATCCCCTTCCTCTCCTTTGGCTTCTCCATCTACCTGAAGAGAGACCCCGCTTTTTGCTAACAACTGTGTGTTGAGAAGGTGATCAGCCAGACCAGCTCATTCTCTAGTCTCTTAAAGAGGTGTCCAGGTATGCCTTCTCTCTCCTAATTCAGTCTTGGGGTGGCATGGCAGGCAACTCTTCCATACCTTTCTTAAGGGTAGCCAGTAGATTCCCTTCCTCTCTATATCTCGTGAAACCACTTTTCTGCTCTTTCAGCACATATGGTTCTCGTCATGTCTGGAGAAAGGAAAGTCAAGAATTTCATTTCAGAACTTCATCAAAAGTTTGGTTCAAATTTGGATCTAAAATTGTTTGAATCAAAGGAACTGTTATGTTGTTCAAACCATATTTTCGATTTAATTATTGATTACCAGGGTATTTGTGTATCAGTAGAATCTTTGGTTCTTTCAAATATTCCAGCTTCTCCTTCCAGAGTCTTAATTTGGAAACATTTACATTTTTATGTCAACTTTTTGTTCCCTTTTTGAGAAAGAACAATACATCATTTTATCACTAAAAGGACATAAGACCTTGTTAAAATTAAACAGCTCAACTGTCATTGGATGATACATTTTAATTTTCTCCGTTAATTAAAGGTGTGGTCTTTTTTTAGATTAAACAGTGGATGAGTACATAGGTTTTTTTAAAATTAAAATAACTTTATATTTGAATGAAGATGAACAGGTTTTTTTAAGTGTCTAATTGCACTACGCAAAGTTTTGAGATTTTGCATTTAAATGTAGTGCAAGTTGTTTACAAGAAAACATTGAAAAAATGAATTTCATTTTTAGGAAAACATTGTGTTCACTCACTGAGAATTCCCATCAATAATGAAGAAAGCTGAAAAGTGAAAACTCATACATTTATTTAAACTTAAAACCTCTTTTGATGGTCTGCCTAATGTCTAACATCATATTATAAACCAAGTTTTCTTGTCACCTAATAACTGCTCTAGTTGATTCTTTTTTGGTGTATCTTAATCCCAAGGTGGTAAAGTGATTTAGCAAAAACTGCATCTGTTTTCTCTTGATACCTGATAACTTCTTAATGAGTACTAACAGCTTATGTGAGAGCAAGGCCATTAGCACTAATGGATAGGGAGGACAGCTGATATGGCATGGGAAAGGTTAAAGATTACCAGGGAAGTTTTTGCAAATATTCACATAGCACAAGGGAATAAGTAACGTAATGGTTTTGCACTGATATTTATGTACTAATGGACTTGGCCAAATCTTTGTACACCTATTATTTTTCAGACGGCTTGCAGTCACAATCTGGTATAACATATGACAGTAGTTCAACTTGTTAGATAAGCATGCTATGTTTTTCAAAGAAAGACTTAAATAGTGTGCGTGTAACTATATAATCTAACTAGATATAATATTGCAGTTACTTTCTTAAGAGGCTCATTCTAACCTGTTCTTGCCACATAATCTTTCTATGTATTTTACTGAGTCTGTCATGCTTACATTTTCTGGCTGCATGAAATACCACTGCATTAGTGTATGCTCTTAATTACAAATGTATGTCACATCAGTATTGGTCAGTTTTTTCTGAAGGCCTGTGTGTTATAACACAGTATTGTGGTATTAACTTTTAGGTCTTTCCCTTCAGATACCGTTATTTGTTTTGTTGTATATTATTTTTAATCTTCTGGATGAAACATTAGCTGTTAAAGTTTGTTCTTTCTTATTCATTGATGTGAGTATGAAAAGATCAAGATAAGAAGCAAATAGCAGGATATATTACTAAACACTTTAAAACCAAAAGGTATTCCGTTGATAAAGGCATGGCTCAGTTTTAAGTGGTAGCATCTCCATTAGCATTAATGGGGTAAGTACATCAACAGAGGCATCTCAGAGGTTAATCAGGCTTCCTGGCTAGAAATTGCCATCAATACAGTGTGGCGCCTAATTCTGTTGGTCCTTCAGAGGCTTTCCTGACAACACACTACCAGACTTTGTGTAAGTCTTTTCCTATGAATTATTAAAGCAAACGTTTGGCTGCTAATTGATGAACACTAATGTGTTTTCTAATCACTGCAGTTTGAGTTTTTAGCACTAAACAAAGCAGTTACAATTGATTTGTGGCTTATTCTTGGTTTCAGTTTTTGATCTGTATCTTTTTTCCTTTTCAATTTAGCAGGCAGCTTTGCTTGTCATTTTAGTTAAGAATTTATTTGTCGCAATGTCATTCTGTTCTTAAGCTCCTATTATATTTATTTATCAGAGGCGGTCCTTGGTACCAGGAAAAACATTACGGAGTTGTAGTTTTTTTAACCCATCTCTCCCAAATTGTCCTATTCCACCAGCACCAGTAGAAAAAAGTTAGTAAAGTATAAAACCCAGTGCCAGGGATAAAATTTCAAAGCAATGCCTGGGAAGCATGAACAATAAGTCCCATTACTGGTAGTAGGATTTGTGTGATCTGCTGGAAGTTCTCCTTCCCACTACTTTGAAGATGTAGCCTTTAATGTTACTGGTTTTGGGTCTCCTATTCAAACAATATTAGGACTCCAAAAGGTGAATTCTTGAGAAATAAATGTCTGTCCCTTTTATATCCAGAAAGGGCCACATCCTTCCTGTCTTACTCATCTGGATACCATTGCCTTCAGTGGGACTATTATCATATGAGTAAGTCAAGCATGATTTGGTCCTAAGTAAGTATTTCTCTACGTAGTGGGAATGGGCGACGGGATGGATCACTTTGTTTACCCATTCTGCTCATTCCCTCTGAGGCACCTGGCATTGGCCACTGTTCAAAGACAGGGTACTGGGCTAGATGGACCTTTGGTCTGACCCAGTATGGCCATTCTTATGCAGTGAATGTGTAATGCCTTTATTCCTCTCACTGCAGCTACAACTTACATTTGATCCCTGTTACCATCTCTGAGGTGACGTATCAAATGAAATGAAGGACAAACCTTGTATATTTCTGTAGTTCATCATCATAGAGGAGAAAGGTCATATGCCAATAGAAATGTGATCTGTGTACTCACACTGCACTTCTTTCAATGGGTTCTGTGCACCTGTCCCCTGTTATTATAATATCAGTGTATTGTAATGCTTTCAACTGTGGTGGCTATTGCTCAGTACCTGCAGGAACAAACAAATAAAAATGTTAGTTTTAAAAAGAAAAAAAATAACATAATGTCTAAAGACATTACAGTGAATACTTCTCTTCCTTTTATCAATGTTTTTGAAGCCCCTGAATAAAATATGTGAAATTACATTTTATTTTCCAAAGAAAACCAGTTCACAAGATAGATCAAACTCTGTTGGTGGCTTGCTAAGCCTTTTAAATAGACTATTACTACATGTAGCGTCTCACACAATTAGTATGTCAGTTATAAAAACCCATTTAATTTGTTTTGTGTGTTTCTTGATGTATGGTGATGAGCAATCTAGTCACCACATTCATTGTGCTGTGAGAGAAATTTCAATGTAGATCTGAAAAAACAGCCCTAAAACTGTATTTATTGGTTCTCTTTCTTTTTATAGACGATAAAGACTGGACTTACAATGGTTGGGAAAGTGGTTACACAGCTGACAGGGACATTGCCTTCAGGAGCAACTGAAGAAGAGATTTTAGTTCATAGCAATACTCGTCGAAGTCCTCTGGTGCCTGGGATCATCACTGTTATTGATACCGAGACAGTTGGAGAAGGGCAGGTAATACAACTTGCAAAGAAACAAAAAAGAGTATCAGAAGTGCTTTAAGTGTCACAAGACTTTAGAATTAAAAATGCATTATGTGCTTTTAGATTTCCAAATGAAAACTATAACCATGATTTTTATCAGGTCAAGCAAATTTACAGATGCACATTGTTATGACATAGGAAGTGCTATTTGGGAATGAATTTAAGCCAGCATGTATATAGCCTGTAATGCGCATTTACATGACATTTTGACAACATCAAGTGTGAAGTATCACTTTCTGTCCCTCTAACACTTGCTCAAAAGTGACATTGATTTATGCTGACCAGTTGTATGTGGGTATGGTCTGATTACATTTATTAATACATAATGTAGCAGGAAATTTTGACTGTGCTCTAGAAATATGGTGAATTGTTTGATATGGTGTAAAATAGTAATAATTGGGAGACCATGGTTAGCTAAGCAAATGGAGAACTTGGGTAGAAAGTCTGAAATTACTCAGCTTTTCAAAGCATAAGTTTGAGTGAGTCCTAGTCTGCCATTTAATATTTTTTTCTGACAACATAGTTAATTTATAGAACACAGTAGTACCACATAAGATTATCTGTTTAAAAAACCCATATGTCAACCATTTAAAATGGAAACGAATGTTTTAATGAAGTTTCTTTATAAAATAAAGGTGTCGTAGGTTTCTTATTGATTTACTTCAATTAATCATTTCTTTTTTAAGGGCCTGATCCTGGAGACTCTAACTAATGCAAGACTCTAACTGGTTTAATTATTTATGATGGTTCTGCAAATTGAGTTTTTCCATAATCTATTTGTCAACATTTGCTGAATTAAAAACAAAAAGAACAACTCCCCACCCTCATTCCTTCCTATTTCTCCCAACCCCTCAAAGGCCCACACTAATGTTTAGGATGCACTGTGTGTACAGCTATGTTACCTTGGTAAGATATTTTTTTAAAAATCGGTCATGTTATGTATGTTTCCTAACTGATGATAAAATAAAATATTTTCATTCCCAGGTTTATAAGATGCTGTCTGATATTTTAATGTTTCCAAGAATTAATTTAAAGATAATCAAATCCATATAGTGTTGCCAGTGATTTGATATTGAAGTCCCTTCTCTCTTAAAACCAAAATAATACAAAACCAGCAGAAAATAGAAAACAACACTATTTTATTTGATTTTACAAGATCATGTTAGTAAAATAAGGCTGCTGGCCTTTGGGATTCATTTTTGTTTCCTGGAAAAATTTCTGTTGCCTTTTCTTAGAAAGCCAGAAAAAAAGAAAAATTCTACTTCATAAATTTCTCATGAAGCCTTGTTTAATGCAGTCATTATATCTGATGTTCTTGTCTGTGCATTGACTATTCTGCATAGGCTTAGAAATAAAATGATTTATCTTGGGTTTTGAAGTCGTCTTGTTGATTTAGAGGTTTTTATGAACTTGTCCTCTGACCTTACCAGTGGTAGGGAATAATCAAACCTAAAGGACACTGTGGAAAAGTAGTTGTAAAAATGATAACAGTTGCTTTGCCCAGCTAACACTACAATATCAAAAATAAGCCATTATTTGTAGTGAAACAATTGTTTTTTGTCTTAAACCCCTAAAGTAACAGGCTTTGAGGTAGACATTATTCTTAGATCATTTGAATTCAGAAATAACTTTCTGGCGTTTGTATTTTTGTCACTTGGGATATGTAAACAGTATTGGGGTTCATTATTTATGTTCATTGTGGAGCTGGGTCTCAGAATTTTCTGCATGAGTTTTTCTAATAAGGGGAAATAACTTCCGTTTATGTTGTTGGGGGTTTTTTGGCCACAAAAGGCCTTTTCATAACTTCAGAAAGGTCTAGGTCTATCAATGAAGAAGCTTGGTAAACAAAAACCTGGGAGATAGTTTTTAATTTTTTATGTGGCCTAGAAAAAGTTGGTTGTTGTACAACACTGCCTCTGTAGGGTACTTTCCTGTATAAGGTGTATGATTTGCGATTGTGTCCCTTCTGAGTCATTGCCAGATGCTACCCTCCTACTCTGTTTCCCCCATCACTGAGTTGAATCAGCAAGTTTTGTGCACAGATCCTAGCTTGAACATGGCAGATTCAAATTCTGCTGGCTGGATGAATTACCTAGTTGTAGTGCAGAGGAGTGGAAATAAGAGTCAGTTGGTAGGAGACTGGGAACGCTCCTGCTCTCTCATGCTGATGGGACCAGGTACGTCCGCAGGAGGTGACAGGTTACTGCTTAGATGATGTAGGATCCGTTTGCACTACCTCGACAGACATGGATAGTTTTCATAGCATAATTGATTCAGGCTCCAGTTTAGCAAGGCACTTAAGCAGATGCCTGACTTTAAATGTGTGAGTAGTCTCACTGAAGGAAATGGGACTGCTCACATGCTTAAAGGTATTAGAGAGACTAGGTGGGTGAGGTAATGTCTTTTATTGGACCAACTTCTGTTGGTCAGAGAGATCTGAAGAAGAGCTCTGTGTAGCTCAAAAGCTTTTGTCTCTCACCAACAGAAGTTGGTGGAATAAAAGATGTTGCCTCACCCATCTTGTCTCTCTCATATCCTAGGACTGACATGGCTACAACTGCACTGCATTCTTAAAGGTAGGCACGTGGTTAATCACCTTGCTCAGTTGCTGTCTATATGACTACTGAGCTGGGTTGATCCTTGCTCATTATATTTTGTGTCTGGAAGGAATTGACCCTGTCATGGCAAATTGGCTTGTGTAGAGTGTGTTTTACCCCACCTCCACACCTGCCCCATTCCTCGAACCTCTGCTGGGTTCACCCAGGTGGGATGGAGAGTGGTTGAGCTGGATGGTTAATGTGGGTTACTCACAGGTCTAAGGCAGGGGTCGGCAACCTTTGAGAAGTAATGTGCCAAGTCTTCTTAAATTACAGTAAGGAAATGATTTCGCATGCCAGTAATACATTTTACAGTTACAGGGGCCGGCGGAGGGAACCCTAGACTGGCAGCATGGGTGGCAGACTGAACCCCAGACCAGCAGTGGGCTGAGCCCAGCCCACTGCCAGTGTGGGGTTCCGTCGACCGGCCCCTGCCAGGCGGGGTCCCAGCTGCCGGCCCCGCTCAGCTTGCTGCTGGCCTGGAGTTCCATTCATTCAGGCAGGCAGCGGGCTGAGTGGGGCCGGCAGCCGGGACCCCGGCTGGCAGCAGAGTGCCACTCAAAATCAGCTCACGTGCCGCCTTTGGCACACGTGCCGCAGGTTGCCGACCCTTGGTCTAAGGTTAGGCCCATGCTCAGATGAAATAATTGTTCTACAGTTACAGGTCAAATCCCTTGTGTATTTTTATCTTCGCTTTCAAGGCACAGTTCCTGGCAGTGATTAAGCGGGCAGTGATAGGATATAGTATCCAGATCTAGACTCAATTGGAGAAATGAAATGACAAAGTAGATATGAGGCACCAAAGGGTAGAATCCCTGACTCATCCCAGGTGGAAAGGAAAGGATGAGGATTTGTGGTTTGGGCTATTACATCTCTCTTGAATTGAAATGGATATGCTCAGTGGTAGCTTGGGTCTTCCTAAATCGCATGGGAAACCACTGGGAATTCTTGATTCCAGAGAAGTTTGTATTCTGGATTGAGTTAACTCTTTCCAGACACTGTAGCAAAGCCCTTTCATCCAGGGACCTGTGCATTGTGAGGTGTGTGTGTGTCTCTTAAAGGATAGTCAGAAATAATAGCAGCTCTGGAGGCAAGTTTCAGAGACATGGAGGGGAGTCAGGTGCCCAACTTCCAATGATTTTCAGCTGGGCACCTAAGTGCCCTTTGTGAATTTCAAAATCACCCTATTTATCCACGTAGCACTAACCCCACCTCTGACAAAGAACTCGGGGCATTGTATTATATAATGGAATGAAAACAATTACAGTGTAATAAAAATAATGAAATGACCTCTTTAAGAGGTAGATATTTAAAAACAAACGAGGGTCCAGTTTAAAAAGTGGAACAAAAAGCATAGGAAAGGAAAGTAATAAATATAAATGGCCAGTAGTGGTTCTCCTGCAAATACTTTTGAAAGGGAAAGAAGTAGGTAAAGGATAAAATGAAATAGGTGTCACTGGGGAGCTCATTCCATATCATGGGGCCTACAACAGCAGAACGTGTGATTGTTGACTTTGGATATGACAGTATAAACCCTAAATTGCGGGGGATGTATGTGTGTGATATGCAGATTTACCTGCAAAAATTAGGGTTAAGGAGCATGTATTGAACATAGGCCAGAAGTGTTAGAATTTTAAACTGGCATTACTCTCTCTCGTTTTAAAATTCAGTTTACCCTTTTATAGGCAGCCAGTGTAACGAATGCAAGATAGCACTCAGTGCATTTAGTGAGATATAATATTGCTTAATTTGAAACATTATTAGCTTTCTACAGACATATACACACATTTGTACACCGAAGAAATCTTTGAATTTAACTAGAGAGAGATGTAATGTTGTAAATCTCTGAGGAAAATATTTTTAGTAAATCTTATGAATATAGACATGTTAGTGAAATCTCACATGTGGCAGTTGTTTATATGCTAGTTCCTTCTTTTAAAAACAGTGGTACTTTGAGAAAGTTTTTAACTGTAGTGTCGTTAAAAGAAAAGTGTAGAAATGTTGAATTATTGGATTATTTGGATTATATTTAAAAACTGAATAAAAATAATTATCAAGAATCCTAAGTAACTTTGTGGTCAACCAAAATATGTTACCACGGTCCGTGTGCTTGTTTAAACTTCCTTTTAATGAAGTGTTACCAAACTTTTCAGTTAACTGCAGTGGCTATTTATTTGGATCTGTTAATTAGTTTAAATTGATAAAAACGAACCTTTACAGATGTCCTCTTTTTTCCCTAATTGGAAATAAATACAGAAACCTTTAGTGGTTTGAGTTTTATAGAAAAATTATTTTCTTTTGACCTTTGATTCTTTATTCTTAATTAATTCATCAACTAGGCCACCCACATTTAGTCTGAAATAATGACCTTTTCCAAAAGCCGGCAGTTTTGTGACTGAACATAAATCTGTTAAACATCTAACATTTAGTTGATTCTTAATGTTTTTGATAGAGTGATGTGATTAATGGTATATCATTGTGTTACTCATTGATCATTCAAAACACATGAAAATATTTGAGGAAAATTTTTTAATGTTAACTTTGAAAAATTATAAGGTAGATAACATGTTGGTCTTTTTATGTTTTAAAATGTGACTGGTGGTTTTTTTTTCCTGTTCCCTATTAACTTTTTATTGCATTAAAGAGGAATTCTTCATAAAAAAAAAAAAGGGGGCAGACTGCTGCAGTTCCATAAGTTCATTTCCATTTGGTAAGGAGCTGATAACAATTGAACCAAATAAAGATGCTTATCAGGGAGCAAGAATCATAGTGAAACTTTATGGTAAAACAAAAGGTTTAAAGAATAAAGGGTTTTCAATAGTAAAACTTTAACGGCATACGCAATTCCATTGGTGATAAATCCCAGTACTGGTACTTACAACAAAGTACAATTTTCACAAAAGTTAATTTAGTATTCGAACACTCATTATATACTTCACTTTTTATATCTACATGTATTACAGCTATATATATATATATAATAATGTAAATAAAAATAAAATATAGCAACAGGATTCCCTCAGAGCATAATACTGTCTGCCTTACTTTTATTAAAGGGGATCTGCTTTTTGTCAAGAAGACATTTTTGTCTCAGATAAATGGTTCAGTCTGAGCGCAAGGCTGTTTTGAGTTTATGCTGGATTCTATTAAAAGGAGTGCAGTAGTTAATGCCACAGATTTATCACTTTTAGCCCTTTTCCACTGATGTTTGACCTTAGCTATAATGGTTTTGGGGTTTTTTTGCACATACATCTTAGGACCTGAAGCTGACAATACACTGACTTTAGCTATTTCAATCCACTGAGACTTTAATGAAGATATTTTTGTATATGCAATAGATATAGAATATTGTATTCTTCATATTTCTGTTGCTAAATTGCTTAGTTTGATTTTTATGATGATGGGAATCATTCTTTCTTAATTGTATTAAGAATAAGACCAACTTGATTCAATTTGTGTCCATTTTTATTTGTGTTACCTTCATATTTTTTTTAAAAGCATGTCTCCACTGGGGTAAGTCATGTAATTTGCTTTTAAAGATTACAATAATTGAAGTCACAATTATCAATAGCTTCTGTTCAACAACATGGAACATACTAAAAATGAAGTAAAACACAGTTTAAACTAAAGCCTTTTTTTCCTAGTCTATCTCTTGCCCTCAAAGCAAACACTGTATTCTAATAGCATGTGTAATGATCCTGTTGGGTTTTTGTCTGTTTTTCTGTTTAAACAAGATAAAGGCTACTTTATTAATCTTTTATCACTTAGTGTTTTGTTGAACTTCAATGCAATTAGCTTGATAGAGCTACAGCAGTGACTCATCATGTTCAATTAAGCACTGGGTAGAGCTGCTTCTTCTGAACATCATATTGCAGCTATCTGGATGAGGCGCTGGTTAGGCATCTCAGATAAGAGGAGTGGTGATTTTCAGGGTCTCAACAGAAAAGGCCTAATGTTATTTTTGTGGAATTCTTAATTTCTGATGATGGGGAAATATGTAAAGAAGATATTTGAGTAACCTTGTTATGCTGAGTTACCATGCATTTGTGAGGACAGTGGCTGGATTTATGAACCTATTACGATAGGTGACTTTGTCATGGTCTTTTAATCTTAACACCAAAAGGAGTGTGTTTAAATCACTGCCATGGAGTTTGAAAAAGTCCCAGCATGAAAATACGGGATTGGGGGCTTCCCCACTCTGGCAGCAGCTGAACACGTTAGGCAATTTGTGCCATTCTTTCCCAAGAAAGGATTCCCACTTCCACGCTTCTCAGTTGCACATAGTATGAACTGGTGGAAAGGGACCGGCTTTACAACATCAACATTGATTTAATGTGCCTCCCAGTCACCCATGGGTAATTCTCAACTCACTCCAGCCCCTCCAGTACCGTTGCAGAAAACTTTTCATTTCAGCATCAGGGTAAAGTGTCCCCATCCCATCTTCTGTGAAGTCTGTCTAGAAGAATCCCCTTTGATCTGAATACCTTTTTCATTGCCTCAGTCCTTCAGCCTTGTCCTATAAATGAAAGTTGCCCCTCTTCTACAGTTACAGGGGTATAGTTAAAGACATCTTTATACTAGTATTGTTGTGTCCACAGTAGGGGTAATAGATCAGTAAAAAAAAAATTGCATCTAACTGAAAAAGTTACACGGGGTACAAAATCTGCAGGCAGACTAGGCCTTCATACTTTGCCTTTTGGAAGAGCTTTGAAAGGACCACAGCCTAGATTTCATTGCTGGGCTCTTCTCTGGCTGACAAGACTGATCATTAGGTCAGCCAGGGAGAAGCCTTTGCCTCTTCCTTCCATTGTAGTGTAGAGATGTTAGAGACGATATAGAGATGTGAAAAAGGCCTCTCCCTCGCTTACCACAGCAACTGACCAATCAGCCATGCGAGAAGGGGAAAAACAGTAAAAGTTTCAGGTACAGCCAGAAGATTTTTAAATATAAGTAAATGATGAATTGCCCATTGCAGGTCCCGACTAACTTGCCTCCTGTATTCCAGTGTAATTTCCTTTTTTATGTTGAATTTGAAAACATGAGGGATGTGTCTTTAGCCTCCTATTTCCCCACATTGGCAGGTATGTGAGGTCACTAACCCCATTTTCTTAGTGGCTGCCATGGTAGGGAGTGAGAAGTATTAGATGGAAAGACAATGTGGGGCTGAGAGCCATGAGAGTCGGAGGATCACTTGTAGGAGGAGCTCTCCACCTCCTGTTAACTTCTGTATTTTTGAGTCTCAAAGTTTTGAGTTCTTACTCTCTGTTTAGGTAAACACGAGACACTGACATTTCCATTTGAATAAGACAGCTTTCCAAAGAGTTGGACTCTCTATCATTTTGGGGTTGCACAGCCTTCAAGGCAGGTTATGCATTTCTGAATGTAGAAAGGAGACAATAGAAATCAATTTACTCTTATTCCTTTAAAAAAATCACAAACAGTGGAATAGTAAATCCTAGTGAAAAGATTAAAAGGTAGTTCATTTGTTATGTTTGTAAGTGAGCTTTGTATGAAGAACCGGAGATTATTAGAAAACTGATTTTAAATCATTCACAAATTACGCCCTTCCAGGAAGAGCATTTCAAGAAGTAGCTGAAAAGCCATTTTAAAATTTGAACACCATTAGTTTAACCTATGAATGATAAATTTTTGGCTTTATGGTGTACTCAAATTAGAGTGTCCAAAGCATTTTACAATGCCTAATGATCCTGTGGAATCCCTATTTGTCATTATACTTTCAGACTAAAGTGTTTGCGTTTTCCTAACGGCCAGGCTGTTCTTTGACCGTTGTACAGAGATTTTTGTTGTAGAGATAATCATCTTAGTGCAACTTTCATTGCTTAAAAGAAACCCACACTGAATTAATCATGTTTGCTGTCTGTATAAAAATTTGCACATGCAACAAATCTGATAATATATATTAACTTGTTTTAACTGTGCTTTAGATGAATACTGATATCTACAAATTTCAGGTTAACAAAAACTGGATGTAACATGACTGGATTTAAAAATCTGCTGTTTCATGTGTGATACTAGTTTAGGGGGCAACTGCTATCTTTAATTATGATGAGAAGGCCTAGGGTAAGACTACATAACAGTTACATAAGAGTGGAAGCTGTGAAAAGATGATGTATATGAGTTATTCAGTGCAGCTTATATAGGCTGAGAAAAGGAACACTGTTTCTTTGAAATGCTCTTAGGAAGATCTCCAGACCCTTTTCTTAGTGGTTCTGGAATCAGTACAGAATGCTGACAACGGAAAGCAAAACCATAATTGTCCGTATGTGATAGTGCCAAGTAGTTTGAACGTTTAAAATAAGTTGGGCGCAGGCCTCCTCATCTCTATATGACTTCTTTAAACATTTTAAGATGATTTCTCGTTCGAAGCATAGAAATAATGTTTTCAAATTATCCAATGACTGTTAAGAAAAGGAAGTTTTAAATGCCCTCAAAAGTATTTTGGAACACAACAGACAAATTATTAGAAACTTGGGAGAAATAATTTGACATTAGAAAACTGGACCCTTGCTTATTTACTGTAGATGCCATTCACTTAATATGGGTTACATTGTTAATAAATTGTCAAATGTTTTTCATTAATAATTTTCTGGGATTATTTTGCTTTGTTTCGGGTTTTTTATCTTTAACACGATCATCATTTTAACTGAATAATAAAGTACCTCTCCACCTACTCTTCTTGCATCTGATAATGAATCCATGCAGTGTTTTAATTCCATTTTCTGATGATCAAGAACACATTTTCATGTAGTCAGATCTTGATAAACCTTGGCGGGACAGTTTCAGCCTCAGACAGTTTTTATCTGAGGCAGAATTTGGCCCTTGAATCTATCATGTCGCAACATAATAATTAGGTTACAAGTTTTCTCTCTCACAATCCAGGCTAAAGGCAATCCTAACCAAAGATATGAGTCCACATATGGTTCATGTCAACACATAAGCATCTCTCCATTCAGGAGATTGAATGTGTAGAACCTGGTGTTCTCTCAATGTACTTCTTTTAAAGGCAGTTGACTAATGTTGATGTTAAGATGGATACTTGGCTTGGCAGGGTTATAATCCAAAACCTCCTGAGTATCTTTAACCTAAGTAGTCCTGTGGTTGTTTTGTTTTGTTTTGTTGTTTTGTTAGTACTGCTATTTAAAATCCACCACAAGGAAATTTCAAGATGGAAAAAATCAGGTTACTTAGAATCATAGAAACATAGGCCAGGAAGTGATATTGAGAGGTCATCTGGTCCAGCCCCCTGCACTGAGGCAGGAACGTTCCTGAGAGGTGTTGATTTAACCTGTTCTTAAAAACCTCCTGTGAAGGGGATTCCACAGTCTCCCTTGGGAGCCTATTCCAGTGCTTAACGATTGTCAATAACTAAATTTATAAGAGAGTTGTTTCAATATACGCACTGAACTCTCCTCTTCTGTATGCTAGGGTGTCTGACCACATGAATTCCTTGTCATTCAAGGGAAGGATACAAATCACAATGCTTATAGATGGGGAGAACAGAACATTGAAAACCAAGGATCATGGGCCAAAGTAGATACTTTCTACTCTCTACTTTGATATTTTAAACTGGTTTCAGGTAAACAAGATTATAATAAAACAATGGGAACATATTGTAGTGAAGTGTCCTGCACTACCAGGAAGATGGATTAGATGACCTAAGAGAAGTGTTCAATCTTTATTTTTTTCCTTTGTATAAGCAGTCTTTTTTCCTACTTCCAGACAGTTCTGCTACGTATATTTTAAATATTACCAAGGAAAAGGTTTTCCTGTGTCATGATTAAGTGACACCTTCCACTTCGTAGGTTCCATTTGTGCTACCAGTTCTTTTTCTGTCATTTTTTTTTATCGTCTTGCTAGAAAAATTATTTGTCCTTTACACTTAAGGAATTATGTGTGCTTTTTGGCTGAAATTGTCCCTCATCAATGCCTCTTGGACTAGCTCAAACAAATTGGCCTGTTGCAGGACAAAGTCCACCTACCAACCTGAAGAAAAGTGAGGTAATTCCACAGCTTCTCTACAGCTGCTGCTTGAGTCCCCGGGATGGAACAGGAGATTCTATTCTGAAGTAGAAAGTTGCCCCCACTGGATCCTCCTAATTGTAGACCTACTGGCAACAACTCTGCCTCATCCTGCAGCAATCTAGACATGGAGCCTAGCTTCATAATACCCAGGATACAGAGTCTCGCACAAACCTCCTCTGCAGCCACCAACACTTCATGCAGCGGAGCAGCAGTAGGGTTAGTTATATCTGGAAGCGATAAGTAAAAGGGACTCCCTGTGCCTCATGTTGTGTGTCCAGTTTTTTCTAGTCTGCAGTATGGGAGCTGTATGCTTTAAAAATCACTCCATGTCATCTACAAAGTAGTGCAGAAAATTGTGCAGTTGTGTCTGGATGTTTCCAATAGTTTTACATGTATTAATATTTCTAATTCATGCTAGTATGTATCTTTTGTAAAATGGATATTCAAGTGTTAGTAATCCCGGCATGAATTTCCACTGTTTATGAAGAGGCCTGTAGGATTTCTACTCTTCAGGCAGTCATTTACAGAATCTTCAAAATTCTGCAGAGAAGTGCAGAAATGAGTGGGTGTTGAATGACTGTGCAACTTTTACTGCATAAAGATTGTACCATACAGCAACACCTAACCCTCCTTTGTCTCCATTAATATTATGCAGGTGATTGTTAGCGAGGATTCTGATAGCAGCGGTATTGTAGCCCACTTCCCTGCACATGAAAAGCCTATTTGCTGCATGGCTTTTAACCCCAGTGGTAAGTTCCTTCACCATCATAAATTTTGTATCGTATGTGAAGAGTAAAAAATGTAGTTTGTGAGTGATACTCTGTACCTCAGGGGAACACCCTACACCCCCATGTTCATCCTTATAAAATGATTGTGTGGTATCCAATGCAAAGTTTGTCATGTTGGGTGTCTTCGGAAGGCTCATGATGCACTGAGCGTAGTTGTTATAGTAATGTTATAGTAAATGTTACAGTAATGTTATAGGGTATAATTTCATGTATATAGTTATGAGGCTGAAAATATATCCTCATGGCTTAAAGCAAGCCCAGACGAAGACTCTCCTGAAGCAGAGGGGCAATTCACATCTCATCAGGATCAAACCCAGCCCAGCCTCACAGGAACAAAAGGCGCTGGCCTAGCCAGCAACAAGAGAACCTGTTAGAGTCTTGAGTGAGTCACTCCCCTTCCTTTGGTCAGTTTGGAACTGTGATGAGGTAATGCTCACCTGACTCTGAAGGGGTGGCAAAGCCAAAAGGGAAGAAAGGACATAATAAACGGGAGAGACATTTGCCATGCTCTTCCTCTCTCTTCCACCTACATCTATAGACACCACCACACCAAGCAACTGAAGTGTTGATCAAAGGGGAGAGCTTGGCTAAAAAGCAACCAGCCAGCCTGTGGTAAGAAGCATCTGAGTTTGTTAGGGCACTGAAAGTGTTAAAATCATCTTAGAATGCGTTTTGCTTTTATTTCATTTGACCAAATCCGAAGTGTTATGTTTTGACTTATAATCACTTAAAATCTATCTTTATAGTTAATAAATCTCTTTCTTTATTCTACCTGAAGCAGTGCATTTGGTTTGAAGTGTGTCAGATGCTCCCCTTGGGATAACAAGCCTGGTACACATCAATTACTTTGTTAAATTGACGAAGTCATAGAAGCTTGCAGTGTCCAGCAGGTATAACTGGACACTGCAAGACGGAGGTTCCTAGGGTTGTGTCTGGGACCGGAGATATTGGCTAGTGTCATTCGGTTGCAAGTAGCTGGGAGCAGCTTACATGCCAGAGTCTGTGAGTGAACAGTCCAGGAGTGGGGGTTCTCACAGCAGAGCAGGGAAAGACTGTCTCCCTGAGTCAAGGATTGGAGTGGCCTAGCAGATCACCAGTCCAGATAACACCAGAGGGGAACGTCACAATGTGTATTATGCTTCTTTTAGGGAATTAAAAATTACATCAGTCTTTTAGTAGTCCAGTGTGGTACATGCACATGATGACTTAGTAAACATTGGCATCTGAACTCATTTAGTTGAGTGTTGAATATCAGTTGACAGAGACTGCAGTTAATTTGTCTTTTCTGGCACTTTCAGCCTCAAACAGCTATAATGCATGAAGGAACAGTAGGACTAATATAGATATAGCTGAAATACTAAGGTAAGTTACGGTAATTAATTAGGTTTCCTAATGCACTTTCCTTCCAGAAGGTAGGGACCATAACTTTCCTAAAATATTTCTTCAACCTAGATTTGAGAATAAAATGGGTAATTTCAATTAAACAAATATATTTAAGGTAACTCGTGGTGACGATAGATGTTTTGTTGATATGTAACTCAAGATTCTGCCCTTCCCTTTCTTTGGAGTGCTGTGAACTGTGATCTGAAAATATTTTAAAAACCTCAAAGAAAGCACCTTTTCCCCTCCTTCCTCTTTGCAGATGAAGAATGGTTGTGGGCAGGTGAGATGCATCCTGTTAGTGAATCTTGTCCAGTTGACAAGTAATATGTCTATTAGTCTTCTTAGGACAGAGAAATAACTTTTTGATTGACTACGCAGTGGTCAGTAAAAGGGCCAGGGAATCAACATCTTCCGCTTGCCTAAATTAATGAGTTATAAAACGTCGTAAATGCCCTGAAGATCTTGGGAATGAAGTCACATTTCAAAGAACTAAAACTGAATGTATGTCATGTATATCTTCACTTGTGGTGACCAGTCGGACTGATTTTGACATCCCATCTGTTATGTCAAAACTCCTTAATAGTAGTGTGCGGTTCAAAGCATCTTTACTATTAGTGCTTTTGACATAAAAAGCTGTATTCTTATCTCATAGTTGGGGGATTTTATCATGTAACTCTCTGTGCATTAAGGTGAGAATGTACTCTGTAAATTCTAGAATGGTGATATTTCTGTACTGTTGTCAGTCTTGTGTGTTTGGTACAAAAAATAATACCTAGAATATAGGTGGTGCTGACAAATTGAAAGAAATAGTTCTTTGGAATGCAATACACATTAATTAAATACCCTTTAAAAAGAGAAATGGTGCAAATTAGAGAAAAGGAAAATATTTATGCAACAGCAGATTTTGTATTACCTTTATAGTTGGAGATATGAATTTATATAATCAGCTTTTTTTCTCTTTGTTTGATCATGCACTGAAATTGTAATCTTTTGTCTATGATAAAACAGCCTGTTTCCATAGTTGAACAAGACATTTTGTGGGGAAAACATAATTTTCTAAACACAATTATTTTCTGTCCACACTGGAAGAAAGACATGAGGCCATGGTGTGGTTTAATTAGGTTGCAATGTTATTCACTTATAATATCTGGGAGTACAGAGCTCATACAGAGGCGGGAAGAAGAGGTCGGCTCCCTGCTGATCCAGATGTAGAAACCCCAAACCCCCTTCCTCAGCAACTTTAAAGGGGGCTACGAAAAGGAGGAGGTGTTGGCTCCTCGCTGATGAGACTTAGGAGCCACCCTTACTCAGCTCCCATAAGGGATGTTTTCCTTCAAATTCTTTTCCAATCCATATTATTTGACAATCGTATCCCTTCCAGACAGAGTACCTGCACTGGACATCTGCCAGAAGGCGATGCCAGCAAAATCCTTGGCTACCTTCTTCCCACCCTTGCTGGGTTCCAAGATAGCCACAGATTCCTTCCCCCCCTTTTTTTTTAAACCCAGGGTGAACCATATCTGCATCTGGTTTCTGTTTCCAGGCTGCCAAAGAGTGCACAAACCGGACAAAGACCCACTCACATTAAGGTTGCGGTGGGCACATTCTTGACGGTTTGCTGTGTGTCATGAAACTCTTGTGGAAACAGATGACCCACAGCAAGGTATTAAATCATGCTGCACGGCCTGCGTTTTTCCAGTGAAGTTCAGAAAAGATTGAAAATTATTACTTCAGCTCCATACACAGTGAAATTAGCACTTAAAACCAGTAAGCTGGATTCTCCATTTAATATCCAGATAGGATTATATTTGATGTCAGCAGTGTAAATTACATCATTTTAACCCAGTACATAAGTGGCATGTTGCTATTCAGACTGGTATTTTACAAAGCATAATGAAAACAAGAAGTGGCTTTTGCTACCAGGTTCTTCTACTGGCTATTATAAAACTATATAATCCATTAATTACTCATGATATTATACTCAGAGACATCATACGAATATCTAATGGCTAACTTTCACTAACCAGTGGAACTGATAGACACTGAACCTTTTTACATTAGATTTGTGACTAATCAAATAGTAATTTATATTCATTGTGTCTTTGTACCAACACACTCATGAAAATGTACTTTGCAGGTATTCAGTTTT
Organism: Mauremys reevesii; assembly: GCF_016161935.1. Taxonomy (NCBI): domain Eukaryota; kingdom Metazoa; phylum Chordata; order Testudines; family Geoemydidae; genus Mauremys; species Mauremys reevesii. Next base: position 18,743,807 of record NC_052642.1, read on the forward strand.
CAAAAGTAATTTAAGTATTGTGAATCACAGGTACAGAATTATTGTACAGCTCTTTGGAGTACCTGATAAATAAATGTAATAATGCGCCAAAAGTCAAAACATACAGGAAGATCGATAAATTACATTAACACAGTTTCTGTGCAACAAAAGCTGATCAAGTTAAGCAGCATAGCCTCCTTAAGCAATTATTAAATGAACTGGAATGTCAATAGAATGTATTTGTGATATGACCAAGATATCCACTAGAAATATTTCTAATGCAGTCCTTTGTACTAAACTAGTTTGTGATGATTTAATCAAAGGTGATAGAACAACACTTAGAAATGTCACACTATAAAAATAGTTGTTAAATGGGGATAGCGTAAGTTTTGCTTCTCTATAGAACAAAGATTACGAAAAGGCCCTACAAAGAGGAGAAGAGGGAAGTATTGATGTCACTGGTTTAATGCTAGCGTGATATTTGGCATAATAACTTTCTGTTTTTTATTTAAAATGAAAAAAATGTACTGCACCTTTAGCTCCCTAGCCGTGTTATGGGCCCGATCCCAAGTCTATTGAAAACAGTGGGCAGACTCCCTACAGTGCACTGGGTTTTGGATCAGGCCCCATAAGCTTGTCTGTTGCTGCCCGGCCTTTGCCAATGTGATATTTTGTTATTACTAAGGCAAATCTATTCTGCCTCTTTTCTTTTCTTTTCTTTTCTTTTCTTTTCGACAGGCTGAAAAAATAAATCTTTTCCCATTTGTACAAATTGCCATGCTTTCTTCATGCAGGTAACTCAAAAACAGCTGACCTTTGAAACGGAAAACTTGGCATTTAATTAGTGTTTATTTTGGACTAGATCCATGACCAAGTTTGAAAAAAGTAATTGCTTGGATAATAAAATAATAAGCAATTGAATCAGCACTTCTCAATATGCTGAGTGGGCTGCTTAGATTTTTAACAGAATCTGAAATATCCCAGAACACATCTCCCTGCAGCATGCTGGCAGTAACAGGTTGCCGCTGGAGCAGTTGGTATTGTGAATGTCTTATTCTAAAACAGGCAGCTTAAAAACTGCCTTAATAACAGGGACTGATAAAAATCATGGGAGCACAAATTGCGAATTCTGACAGTGTAGGGTGTCTTCACCATTTTTTGCCTAATTCAGAAAATGCTATTCTTTTATTTAACAAAAAATTAAATTGCACATAGTTCTTTGTGTGTGTGTGTGTTTTTTTTTGTTTGTTTGTTTTTCTTTTGCCTTAGAACTGGAAACTCCATGACCAGGGGGTTTGACCAACAGAACTCCTAAATTTACTGGAATTTGCCAAAATTCAGGGCCATCTATAGACTGTCCTTGCCTTTCTGCTTTAAATTTTTTAAGATAAATAGATTAATTTTGAAGTATGGAAGCAGTTCCGTAAAAGTAAAAAGAATGGTTATCTCCTACCTGTGTAATTGTGATTTCATCGTTGGGAATAATCAATAAAGGGCATCAAGACAGATATACACCAAATACTGAATTAAATTGAACTGATCATTATAGTTATTTTCCCCTGAAAGAGCATTGTGTTGTAATGCAAACGAAGAAGATTTAAGTCCATCTTACATGTTTTCTTTGCCATTTGTGATGTCAGCTTAGTTTCACCATTGGTGCCATCATTTGTTTGTGACAGCCAACAGACAGATTTCTTATACAGTACTCTTGTACTGTTTTTGGATGAGAGTTTAGTTAAAATTACCCCAGGTTTCATATGCAGGTGCCTAGCCATTATGCTGTGGGCTTATTTGCTAATTGAAAATGATTAACTCTTTGTAGGTAGAATTTGTATGAGTATTTTCCATATCCATTTTATATAGAAAACTGATATTACTTTCATAAGTGTTATTAGATTTTACTATCAAAATCACCAATTTTATTTATATAGTGCCAAACATGTTGGTGGATGTTTTTGAGACAGAAATAAAGATAAGCTCCCTGCTTTGAAGAGCTCACATTCTGCTTTTAGACATCTGGTTTTGAATAAATTCAATAAATGTTGTAAGTAGTAATTCTACATTGCCAAGCGCCATAATCTAGGTGCTGTCTGGAAGTATAAAATACTCAGATCTGAGTTCAGGGCATAGATTAGTCTGGTACCTAGCAGTATGGCGTATGGGCACTTCTTTCTTGCTGCTGCCTTCTTCTCCACAGAATCAACGCCTCGTTTTGGGTGGGATGGAGGGGATTTTTTGCAGTAAATAAAATTTCTAGCTGTTCTAGTTGCTGAGATACACCATTCACAAAGCTAATGAAACAGTGATGTCTGCTTGGGCTTGCAGAATGATAAGGTATGATGTGCCCCACTAATGTCACTGGGTGCTAATTTACTCAGAAGAGCTACACAATCCACCGTGAGTGACAACTCATTTTGGTACCATGATTCAGTGGGCTGGGGAGAGTACTGCCACTTCCCCTGCCCTTTCTGCCCTCACCCAATCAAGGAGACAAGCTCAAGATGCTTCAGAGGCCAGCAGGGCATCTAAGCCTCTTTGAACGACAGCTGAGCTCAAGAAGTTCAGCATGACTGACAAAGCTCACCAAGGGGAAGCCAAGACCAATGAGCCCTATGGGTGTATTCAGACACCAGTAAGGGGGATGTGTGTTGAGACCAGAGAGCTCATGTATGATCATATTTTGAGAATCTGCACAAGCGCATCTCTTACGGAAAGAGCTTGGAAGAGTATACTTCCCCCCCCCCCAGTTCAAGTCTCTGTCTGATTAAAGACCTCCAGCTGCAACTTAATTATTGGAACATTTCAGCCTGTGAATAAATTGTGTGGTGATGTCAGATAACAGTCCACTTTATATGTCTAATACTTGAGCTCCTTAAGAGAGCCTCTCCCTTATGCGGTTGTAGATGCTATACGGTCAATATCGCTTATGTCTACATGGTCACATCAATGTAATTTAGGATGCCTTTGCCATCTACCTATGACTTCTCTTTTGAAGACTGTGACGAATTGGTGATCTGTCTGTGGTCTCCCATTCTGTGCATAAACAATGGTCCTAGACCATCAGGTTAGGATCAGAGTCAGCATTAGCTAGACTTCCATATCACGCACAAGTCTCCATCAGTGATTGTACCAATGATTTTGGCCTTTCTTTGCTTAGACTATAAAGGCATGAATACTTATGTGGAAATTTTGGTTGTGCACGCCAGCAATTTACTTCTCTGTTGTGTTGTCTAAACGCAGTATTGCAGTGTAGGCAGCATTCAGGAACTTTCAAATGGAGTTAGGATAAAAATTCTCAACAGTCTTTTTTACTGCAGGATTTTTCTTCTGTGAATTTCATGCAATGTGATAATATTGTGCAATAAGTTTTTGTTAGCAGGGATTAAGCGTTAAACTATCTTTTATAATGAAATATTTAAACAGGTACAAACAGTTTACAAAATGTCATGGTTATTACAGTACCATGGGAAAAAATGTTTGCTACATAATGTAAATTGACAAGAGCTCATTAAGTAAACTCTGTATCAAGGCGCCCTGGACTAAATTTTGGGAGGTCACAAACGGAAGGAATACACCATAGGCAGTTATTTAATTTAAGATGTTTACGAAAAAGCCTCCAAGATTTTAATGTGCTGACGATAGTCTGCCAGGAATTGTAATTGTGTGTAAGGTTTAAAACGGAGAGGGGAAAAAAAAGGATTACATGTTACCAAATAGAATCAATTGTTCCATGATAATCTGGACTAGACTAAACTAGAGATTGTCTAGATTAGAGACTGTAGGAGCCAGGCAAATGTCCCTCTTATTCATGAAGTTGCATTATTAGATACATTCTTATAATTTACATAGGAAAAAAGTCACCCAATTTAATGTCAGCAATAGCCTAGTAAAGCTAGTTCTGTTTGTTCCATCTTTCCATACAGACATATTAAGAATCTTATTTGCCACTGTCAGAGACAGGATACTGGGATAGGTGGACCGCTAGTCTGATCTGTTATGGCAATTCTTATATCCGACTGTCTGAAAACTTTTTACTCCCTTTCTGATGCCCCCCTCACCCAGCAATATGACTTCAGGTCTAAAGCATTCACTCTGCCACAACTGTTTTCATGTGATTAGACTGCTGGCCCAGACCTAAGACCTCAGTATGTGTAAAAGAGAAGTGGTTTTCAAGTTTAACGAGCATACAATAAAAACCAGTGTTGAAATTTGGAGGGCAGTGATCTCTGTGTCAGTAATCATCGTCGAGAAGTTGGTATGTAGCTTATAGGTTGGCACTCCTCATCCTTTCATCCGCCAAATCTGGGAAGTGCCCTGACCTGTAAATGGGAAATATGATTGTTATGGGTTTTCTAAATCTGTAAAACTTGCATTGTTTTATCTTACTCAAAATAATAATATTGTCATTTGCACCAAGGAAATTTCTTAAAATAGGTTCCAAATGCAAGTTTTATGGCTTTTTCCTAACTTTATCACCATCTGATTTTAAACTGCTTCAGACCTTCAATGTTTGGCTAAGTTCCCCCACACTCCCTGGCCGCCTCTCTGTGCAGCATTTCTGAATAGCTTTCTTTCAAGATCGTTTAGGGTCCTAATGTTGTAACTACTTACCCTTTAGTAAAATGCACATTCTGGCAAGCTATTTTCATAGGTTATATAATAGACCCATTAAGAACAATAATACTTGTTAAAATGTATTGCAATAAGTTTGGGGAAGTCTGTAAAATAATATAAGCAGGCCACTTTACTCCTGACATATACCTAATTCTGTGTATCTTATGAAGCATTCTTTGTAAAACAGCAGAGTATATGCATCAAGATGTGTTTTTACACATGAATGTTTGCAAAAAAAAAATGTGTGCACCTTTTAATGAGAGTAAGACTGAAAGATCATAGAAAAATTATGCAAATGCCATCCATTGCTAGTACATAGTAAAATGAGTTCAACATTGTGTTGCAACATTGTGTTGCAGACCAGAACAGAGAATAATCTCCAGGGAAAAGTTAAAAATACAGTAAAATTCGCATGACGGAATAACACTGCAAAATGAACTGGAGAGAAAATACTGCTTGGTTGACTAGCTGGCATGCAATCTGTGCTGTATGGTTTCTATTCATAGAAGTGAAATTAAAGGATGCAGTTAAACACAGTTGTGAAACGTCCAGTCCAACAGCTGCATTTAGTTTGTTTTTCAATTTCTCATTGCCTTTCTTGTTTATTAGCTGTGACTCTGAGGTCGGAATTAAAACAAATATTTTAATGGCAGTATTTATGATGTTGGCAAGGAGCATGATGGCTTAGTACTGTGATCTGGACAAGACTCGATATGGGTGGTGTGAGGTAGTCCCTTCAGGCTTTAAACAGAGTCACGATTGGTGAGACTTTTCAAAGTATAATGCCTGTAAATCACGCAACTGATAAGCATCATGGAATCTGTACTTTTCAGTTCTATTAATGAACTGGGCATGCTTAAAGGAATTTTGAGGGGGCCACAAAGGGAAGATTCCTCATGGATTTTAGCATGTTAAACGCTACAAAATTCCTCAGTTCATTTTGACAGCTCTTAAGTATAAACGCCCTTTATGAACTATGATAATTAAAACCAACTTCAGAAATTGTTCTACGTGCTTTTAAGAGTAATATTAAAGTACATGGGCTTTGAGCATTAGACCATCTTATTATTTTAGTACATCGTCTTCAATTTACCACAATTAAAAGCAAATTTTAGAATTTTTGCTTGTGATAAAGCTGTATATTAGTTGCCAAATACATTGTAATCCACTGCTTGGCAAGTTTTATAAAGCTGTATGTAATTCAGTTCCTGAGACAAACATAAGAGAAATGTTTTGAAATCCCAATCCCGGCAGGCCTAAATTATAAATAAAATAGATTTTTAAATTATGTCAGGCAAAGTTTGTGAGAAATTAGCTAATTTTCCTCTCCATTGTAGATGGATGGAAACATTTATAGGAATAATCCTATTAATTACATTTTATAAACAGTGCTGCTGAAAGGGTCATATTAATTTTTAATTCAAATGTGGAACCCATATATTTGAATTAATCTCTTAGTAGTACTTTTGGAGTGGATGAAAACAAGAATCGTGTTTGAAGCTTGAAAATCATATTGATTTAAGTGTTTATATAAATAATAGTAATATAAACTGAAGGATGTTCTTTCATTTGTTGCCCAGTATTTATACTGTAAATGACACTGGGCTGTTAAATGTGACAGGAAGCAGTTGTATCATCCTTTGTACCTTGAACAGCTGGTCATCTTCTTGCTAAGGTAAATGGTATTAATAGGCCTGGATATAACCAATAAACTTTGTCCTCTCATTCTGTGTATTTAGTTTTTGAATGTGAAACTACAGTGTACATAGCAATATCTGGTTTTTGTAGAAAGCACTCCTGACATGGAACGGAGTTCATTAGAAAATTGTCATTTGGAAAGGGGAAACACGTTTCTCAGTAGGAAAATGTTTGTATTCTCTGTTGCACACAGCAGCTGGTGAAAACAGATTATGGCTTCTGTTAATCTTGATTGGTGCATTTTAGAATCTTAAATTAGGATTTGTAAGAGTTTTGAAGCACAAAAATGAATGTTTCCCTTTGGATTAGCTCTGTTTCAGAGTTTGCTTAAAGTGCTATGGTAGAATGCCCAAACCAAACGCTATCTTTTAGCATTTTGGATTGCAACTCTCTTTAGGGAAGCTAAACTCGACTCCTTGGGCTAATGACAGTTGAGAAATGTTAATCTCTGACCCTTCACATATCATTTGTAAATGAAGATTTTGATAAAGCCAAGCCTTCTTTAACTAGAAATAAAATATTTTATGGTAATATAATTTTGAAGGCCTCAGTTTTAGTTGTCTGTCTAGACAAAATAAATATTAGACTTGGAGATTCGTTCACTGAGACTCTTACAAGACTTTTTTCCTAATGTTAAAGTTTTTAGGTAAAAAATGTATGAGCAGGGCCAATAGCATTGTCTGGGGAAAATATTTTAAAGTCAATTTAGATATTTCATTTTCTAAAACCAAAATTTACTTTAGGTCATAATTATAGATCATCTGAAGCATTCATCATGCTTTTTAGCAAGTGTTCCCAGGATGTGTGCACAATAGCCAGATATAGTCTGTAGACTACGTTTTCGATGCATAATGGCTTCTAGCTTGTGAACAGCATTTTAAAAATAATTTACATTCATTTTGTTGTCCCTACTCTGATTTCATTCCATGAAATTCAAATAATGAATTTTGTATGTTCATTTATGTAGCACCTGGGTGTCCAAGGGTTTTTTCTCCTCTATCCTTACGGTAGATGCAGTAGGCTGCTAACTTCCCCTTGGCTGGCAAAAGATGGTGCATTTTATACCACTTGCTCTCCCTTGAGGTTCCCATAGGAGAAGCACAGGTTTAGTTTGTGGTGGAGATTCTTTAGGAGCCTCACTGGTGGAGGTGGAGGCTGTTGCAGGAGTGCACAGAATCACCACAGACAATGGATACACGCTAGCCAAAGTGGTACTGCCCATTTTTCAGGCTATGCTGGCTCCTCCTTGCACTTTCTGGCTGTTATGGGCCCTGGCTTATGCTGGCAAAAGGGAAGGTTGAATCTGACCATGTAAAAGAGGTGGAAAAGTCATTTGAAGGCTGCTGGTGGAATTAATTTGTAAGTGTGTCAGTGGTGTAAATTCTCTTAGTCAGGGTTGGGGTGGAGTTAAGAGTGGTGCAGGCAGGAAGAGGGTGCAGTTTATAAAAATTGTGATACAGCTGCTCTTTCTGGCAATTAGACTCACGAAGTGGGATTGTAAATAGGATTTAGAGTGAATAACTTCAATGTCTAAAGTAAATTCCCCTACCCCCCACTGAACTCAGGAGTAGCACTTTTCCAGGCAGTAGGCAGTGTTGGTGCCAGGTTACTGGGACGCTTGTCTCTCAAGACCGTCACAGAAACCTGAGAGGTTTTTTTCCTCCTTAAAGCAAGCTGGCAACATTCCTAATGACTCTACAGTAGGGGATGCCAGCTGTCCACTATAGCTACTAACAACGCAGGTGTACATCTTTTGACTCGTGTATTCTATTATGCCTATAAGAGTGGCTAATCTTCCACCACTGCAGAAGCATTGCTGGCTCACACTGATGGACAAGGCCTGGCTGCTTGCTATGTGGGCAAATTGTATTAATCAGGCATTTTAGGCTCCCAGAGCACTCTAATGCTTTCCCTAATTTGTTTATACTAACACCTCAGAATAACACAAATTTGCCTCTTCTAATTTATACACAGAGGAACACTTTGTGAGCTAAACATTTTCTTAATTATTATAACACTCTTTTCATGCACAGATCTCCAAGTCCATTTCAAAGGAAGGTATGTATAATTATCTCCACTTTACTGAGGCCTGTAGAAGCTAGCCTATTTTTTAAAAAGTGTCCACTAATTTTGGGTGCCTCAGTTTTTAGGTGCCCAATTTGATTTTAGGAGGTGCTGAGACATCTACAGCTCTAGTTGTCTTTAGTGGGAACAGCTGGTGCTCATTGTGTCTGCGTTATTGTGCAATCACTGCCTTTGGAGGTTTTTAAGAACAAGTTAGACAAACGCCTGTCAGGGATGGTCTTAGGTATACTTCGTCTTGCCTTGGCATGAGGGACTGGACTAGATGAACTCTTGAGGTCCCTTCCCTTCCACCCCTATATTTCTATGATTCTGTGAAAATCATGCCCTGCAGTAGAACTCCCAACATGGGCATTCAAAATTAGTGGATAGTTTTGGAAGCTCAGGCCTTGGTGACTTCCCCAAGTTCACACAGAGACACAGAGGCAAAGCTGGGAATAGAACCTGCTCCCAGTCCTGTCTGCTCTTCACTAGCCATGGGAGTTTGCACATCAGGAACAGAATTGGCCACGTCCCCTTTTGTGATGTCTGTTCTCCTGCTCTGCACAGATGGAGCATTCCCTGCACTCCAGAGAGGACAGGGATTGCAGTTCTACCTGGCTGCTGCCCAGGAGAGAAGGATGGGGAGCTCCTTATTCCCTCCCCTCTTTCTTTCTTTTGAACATCCATGCAGCATCTGGGCGACAATCTGGCCCTGAATCAGTTTAAAAAAAAAAAAGCCATAGAAGCATGGTACGTTGCTGTGTTGCAGTATTATTGCAACATCACACAGGGCATCCTAGTTTCAGATTTTTGCAATTGCCCTCAGTTCCTGAGCTGGCAAGTTTGGGAATACCATGGATGTGTAACTGGAATCCACTGGAGAACAGTGAGGCTTTCATCTGTTTCATAGAGCTGAAAACATGCAAGGCAACGTCTGTGTGTGCGCTGATTGTTAGGCCTGAGCAACCTTCAAACAGTCATATCCATAAGCAGCATTAGAGATAGGAATAGGTTAAAAATGAAAGGTGTTCCCTTTGCTAACATTTACACTACAAAAAATCCAATGGGTGGCAGTGGGTAGCCAGGGAAGATGAGGAAATTATCCTATATTTGGAATTTTTTTTACAGGAGACACTTAAACACTTAAAAGTAGTAATTGGGGCCCACAGTCTCTGAAAACGATATTGTTGCAAACACTTCATGATCTCCTCCTCAAGGGCAGGTTGGGGGATGCTTTTCCCTAGAAGTCTTTCCTTCCAGCCTTTGTACATCTACTGTAGGGATACATGCTGGCTACGAATTCTATAATGGCTACTTACCCAGTTTGGAGGCTGCAACAGAAACAACATTTAACAATGAATTTTCAACACAAAGGCTTAACCAAGAGTTGGAAATGTGGTCATGAAGCTAAATATTGTTGTTGCAGTAGGTAAACACTGTGTCAACTTGCCACTAGCACTGAATTGTGAATTATATATATTTTTGCATTCACCTGTATTCATAATTATTGTGTATCAAAGTGTAAATTTTCACAGCAACTTTACCAGGTTAGAATGGGACACATTCCTAACCCTAGTTAGCTTATAGTGTAAGACAGGACACAAGACAGCAGTTGAAGTAAGAGAGGCAGAAAGATTTTTAGTGAGGAGAAAATGTTAGCAGGGCTTCCTGGAAGAAATCGGTTTGAAGGAGGAGAAAGAGGGGATCTTGGTGAGCAAGAAATGGGAGCGTGTTCCGCGTGTAGGGGCTACATGAGTGAATAAAATCATGAAGCCAACAATGCAAGGAGGAGAAAAGGGGAGGAGGAAAAAAGGTCATTTGAAGCGTCATTAGGAGCAACAGGAGGAGTAGATGGAAATGAAATCAAAGGTATACTGAGGGGTGAGATTAAATTTGATTTGGTAAGAGAGCGGAAGTCTGTAGTGGGTTTGAAAGAGCGGCTGATTGGAAGAGAGAGAGGGCTGAAGGAACTATGAACTTGCAGGAGAGTGAAATGCCAATTTTACAGATGGATAAACTGAGACAAAGAGAGGCTGTGACTTGCTCAAGACCCCACAGTGAGTCAGTGGCAGAGAAGAATAGACCCCAGAAGTCCCGATTCCTAGTCCACTGCTCCAGCCAATAGATGACACTCCAAAGTTATTTCATTCTTACACTTTAAAAAAAAGTGTTGTTAATTATGCAAGCATAGGCATTAAGAAAAACTTTTTCAGATGGGAAATTAAAATCATAAACTTCAACGCACTTTTTAAAAAAAGCTGATGTTTTATAAATATCTGTTTTCTCTCTTTAATTTAGTAAATAATTGATCTGCTTTCCAAGGGTGTTACTTCTGCCAGCTGAGCAGCTGAGAGCTGTGAAGTGCAACACATCTAAATTTTAAATAATTACCCCTCCTTGGCTAGGAAAGAGCTTTTCCATCCATTAATAACAGGAAAATTAATGTTAGGCCTGCAGTAAAACAGATTAAACTGTGTACCCCTTTGAATGCCTGACTGCACCTCTAACAGACCTGAAATTCCTCTGGTTACTTAAATGCTGTATATTGAAATGTGATGGTGGTCTTGGGTTAATAGTTAAAGAAGTTTAAATTGGAATTTCTCAACAGAAGTTTCCCCCATTGATCAGAGCAAGTGGGCAGAAAAGTACCTTGTTTGATTGTTGGGAAGCATTGATAATGCCTCACAGATTAACTGAGGGATTTTTTTTTCTTTTCCTTTGTCTGCCGAGTGTGTAAAATCTGAGTTTTATTAAACAAATTGATCAGCTAATGTTTAGACATCTCTTTTTTAAAATGAAAAGTGCTAAATAAGTGCTAACGTATTTCAGCTCTAATATGAATGCAGCTAGCTACTTTTTTGTCGTTTGGATTTTTATAATGAAGGGAACTTCCTTCACAGATTTGCATGATGAAGCTTCACCTTGGAATCTCAACTCATAGATGCTATGTTATCTAGCATAGACTGATCCCCAATTATTTAAAACTGGAATCATTCTTTGCTTTTCCACTCTTTGCTCTGGCTTTGTATTTAGCTTTAGTTGTTGCCTCTGAAGACAACCCTATTCAAATTCATCTGATGTTATGATATACGGTATACAGTACTTGCAAAAAGTTGTGCAGGTGCCTTTTCTATTGGCATGTACTGTACATGGAGGGGCTAGAGGTGGGAAATAATGCAGGAGATATCTGGGCAGGTAGCAGTGCTTTTTGATTAACTTATTAGGAGAAACAGTTAACTGGGGGACTTCTTTTTTTAACAACAACAACAACAACAAAGTTGTAGTAAACAACAAGGCTTTAAACCCCCCCCTCAAAAAATGTCTACTCTACTGTGGCACAGGAGCTGTGGTTTGAATGATGGCAAATTAATTGCCTCTTCATGGTGATTAACTAGCTTGACACCAATGAGAAATATAGTACTTGGAGTAGGTAACTGTGAAATTGCAATACCCCCACCCATCTTTGAATACATTTATTTCCCACCCACCTTTGTCTCCCCTGAGGTAAGTGATGATTTTTCATTTAATAAAAAGAATTACACTGCACCTAGCACTTGTCTGGCGGGGATTGTAGGAGATACTGTAACTAAAAAGAGGAAATGCTAGGCTCATTTAATTGCTCTTTAAAGAATTAACACATCACGGGTAGCTATGACATAGATGTGTTACTTCAAAATAGATTTACTAGTAAATTCAGTCAGCATTCCCTCTGGATTTAATGCTGAAAGTGTCTCAAGAGGTTTATGAATTGAAGAAAAGAAACATCTGAAGCCTTGTAATTGAATGCTGTACAACTTCATGTCATTTTGGTGGAAGTAAGACATCTGAAAAGAGGCCCCAGGAATATGATCTTTGATATGTTTGATTTCCCCCCAGGCTCCCCAAATTGCAGAAATATTCCTAAGCATTACTACAAATAGACTAAATCCATCATTCCTTTACCTTCTGAACCATCTGACTTCATGTCTCTCTTTTCACCTAAGTGTTGAACCTACTACCAAAGTCAGACTGTAACATATCCCAGAACTCCCCACTTAAGGAACCTCTTCAAAATCAGAAGCTATCCAATTCCATACCATAGTTTATTGGTCAGTGCTACCAGTACCTAAGTGCATGTATTGCCTGTCTCTGCAACACCTTCATCCAAGTCAGAATGGTTTGAAGATTTGTGGGATGGAGGTAGTGGAGTAAAGCTTGGAAATGCACTGCAAAATGTTCCTTATTACTCAACCAATGTTCTGATCCAAAACAAGATACCAAATAAGCATATTTTACTGTACTGCTGGAAGGGTAACCACTTCCCTCCCTTGTGATCACACATGTTTTGCTGCTGCCAGACAGTGGCACTCACTATAAGAACTGTTTGTGCCCACATCCCAGTTGTGGTGGTTTTCCACTACTGCTTTTAAACTCTGTCTTGACATAAGGCCTTGATGAGGCTGACCCAATACCTTCCCATGTTGTTCAGTGTGTGCTCTCAGTCCTTGCGTTTTCTATAAAACAATGTCAGTATTCATGTACTCTCCTGTTCATGAACTAGAAATTGGAATTAGCATCCATACTCTGAAGGAAAAGAGAAGCTTTAGGGTTATTTGTTTTTCATTTCTGTAGGTATTTTAAATGTAGTGCACTTGGGTCTATACTTGCATTATTTGAAATACATTTCATTTCCATGCTTTTTCTTCTACTGTTATGTGTGTGTGTGTGTGTGTGTATATATATATATATATATATTTCAAATAATGCAAATATATATGTGTGATTTCTCTTCTGGATGATGCTCAAATCACTTATTACAAGAATACAGAAACGATTTTGATTTTTTTTAAATCTATGAAATTTGCAAAAGGTTAAAAAAAAAGTACTTAATTAAAACATTGAGAACCTTAAAGATTTGTGTTTATATGTGTGAATACATTTCTGTTTATGTTCATATTAGAAGTAATTGGCCTCGGTTTTGAAATGCAGTAGCTTGCTGATGAATTCTAAGATTTGTTAAAAATTAGTAAAATCAGAGAGGAGACATTGGTACAGCAGATATTTTTCATTGGAAATGTATACTGGGAGGATAGGATAAAAATACTTATGACTCTAAGAAATGAACAACTATATACCATAGCTGAAATCCTGGGTTCATTGAAGTAAATGGCAGAACTAACATTGACTTCAGTTGGGCCAGGATTTCACCCTCTCTCTCCAACATTTATCTTGATGTTCTTCCAGTATACGGAGAATGACATAATGTACATAATGTTTCATCAGTAAAAAAAAGTTTGCATATCGTTGGCTGTAATCTTTTGCAATTAGCAAAAACCCAGAATGCTACTTCACTGGTAGTGACCATGGATTTAAGATCCTTTTTGGGGGGAACCGCGGGCAGGGTTAAAAGAACGGTCGGTTCCCTTGATTCCTTGCCCTCATTTGCTCAGCTGTCCTTATTGTGTGTTCTTCAGTTTAGGAGGGAGAAAACCATCCTGATCAAGATTTAAAATTTACTGGGCCATCAACTGTGGATCACAGTTGGCCGCTTGAGGAAAATGTTGAATAGTGTTCTAATACATAAAGCATAACTTGAACTATGTGTTAATCAAGGTAAATTAGCCTAATGTTTATTTCAAATTGTCCAGCCTTGATACGAGATTTGCATTAATCGGCTCACAGGGTGTAATCATCTCTCATGATTACATATAAGCTTTTGATGTTTTAAAGTGTTTTGTTTACCAGTATAATAATTTTGGTAGTATAGGTTCACATAAAAAAAAATCAGATCTGATTGCTTAATAGGTCCAATTTGGTTATAGGGCCAAATTCTAGAACTATGGCAAATGTCCCACGTATGGACACACACATGGACTTCAGAAGCAACATTAATGTTTGATTGTATTCTGGCTAGTATCAGCCCAATACACAGCCCATACTGCGTATTCCAGGAGTGTGAATAATCTGAAAGAAGAGTGGATATGAATAGAGTCTATTGATGGGTCAGGGCACAGACATTCATAAATCCATGGATCACATATCCATTGGCCCTACATTGAAACGTGGATACGTGGCTCCCATTGTAGGTTTTGAGGGGCACTAGGATAGAAGCAGCCAAGTTACAGTTCATGCCAAAACTGGGCCCACTTTAGTGAAGTAGTTAATAATTCAGTACCTATAATGTCTGTACCTAATATTGAGAGAATAGTAAATTCGAGAGTAAAATTAATATGGGCCAGATCCTCAGCTGTTGTAAATCAATGTAGCTCCATTGACTTCTATGCTAATTTATACCTGCTGAGGATCTGGTCCTTTGATTTTAAAAACCTACCCAATGCAAAATAATTCTGCCATTAAAAACAATCAGTCTTATGTGAATTTTTCAACTTGATGTATGGTATTTGTGATCATATTCAAAAAGTACGTTCAGTTGCTCACATCATCTTAATATGATTGTGTGCACAAACGGCTACTTATGCTTCTGAGTAGCCCTTTTGTGAATGCAGATAGCTAAATTGCATGCTTAAATTAAGCCTGTGGTAGAATGCACATTTTATTTGTTCAGTTGTGTGCCTGACTTCTCGAAAATTGGGTCCTCAATGTTTTTAAAAACAGCTCCAGGTGGCCTTGGGTGTGTTGCATTTTTCAATATATAATTACAGAATGACATTGTTTAAGGGGGGAGACTTCTGTTGCATTCAAAGATGCCATTATTTAAAGTGAATTGACTCCTGAAACTTAACCCAAGGTGAAATTGTTTTTATCTCATTTATATGAACATCAGAAACAATGATGCAATTAGATAGGTGTTAAAAATAGGATGTGGTGGAGATGCTTAAATTACTCAGGTTTCCTAGATTTTATAGCAAGTACCCAACTGAGATTTGCTGCTCTTTAATTTTGTCCTTTGGGCTAACCAGCTGACGCCTAGTTGAAAAGACTTATGTTCCTATAAGGCCACAGAAGACTTAATATTCAGTCTTGGTCTCCTTGGATTTTGGAGAACTCTGTGTACCATCAGCAACTTCAATCCCACCCTCTAGACCAACCCTCATCTATCAAACCCAGGCTGTGTGTGAGAGAGAGAGGAAGCTCCCAGATAAACATACAGCAGCGCCTAAACTCCTAATCACTCTAGGCTTCCGCTTCCAGGCCCTATAATTAGAAGTCCTTCTTTTCCTTGTATTCCCAGTTGACGCAAATGCTTTTTGTGGCTTGGCACCTCATTTAGGGCGTGGGTTTAGTTTATGGCCAGGCCAGAGTCTGGTTTAGTCTTCTGATACTGCATAAATAGCTCTTAAGCCACAGTCTACATCTGTACCAGTTTTTCCTTTTATGTATATATTTTTTAAAACTTTTTCCTGAAAGAAGTTTATTGTTTCCCAAAGAGTATGCATGAAAAATAGGAAGTTGTAAATTAAAGCAAATGTATCTGTTAGCTAAAACAAAGATAAACTACCGTGTGTGTGTGTGTGTGTGTGTGTGTGTGTGTGTGTAGGATATCTAAACTGAATTTTTTAATCTTTTCTGTGGATTTGAAAAACCACACAGTAAAACACAGTCATTAATTTAATTTAGCTGCTTCCTTCACGTTGTGGATAAGAAAATCAAAATGTTTGCAATGAGATGCATATAAAGTAATATCTGGTTTACACACAAATTCTCACTGGGTTATGTGTATGCAAGAATTTGAATTGTTTTCAGATGTTATCTGCTAAACAGGGATTAATGCCAGTTTGAAAAACAAGCAGGAAATCCTGGAGAATTATTCACTTTTCATCTGTGATTTTTCATACAAAATACATCATAAGGGAATACATTTTTGGAATTAATTTATGACAGTGCTAACCTATATTTCCATCTAAACACAGTCTTTGCGAAAGCTATTGAAAGAGAAAACTGAATGTAAAATTGCCTGCATTTGACAATGAAAGGAATAATTAAGATTCAAGTTCATCTATTTCTCTGTTGGGATCATTTCCACTATGGTGTTACGGAATTACACAATGTACTTTTGTTGCAGGGAGCTAGAGTGAGAAACTAAATAGTAGAGCTGTGGTAATTGGAAACTGTAACTCCTTGCTATGAAGTAAAGAGAGAAGGAAAATACCACATACACATGTGCACGTGTGCACCAAAAATAAAGCAAACATTCCAAACCTCGGTGATTTATTGTTTGAATAACAATAAGGAAGATATTTTAAAATACTAATCGTCTTATAAAAATGTATTTTGGACTAGCATCTCTGTGGTATTATGCCTGAGACCAGCACATTACTGGGGTTTAGACAAGCATCTACTTGTATATCAAATGCAAATGTCGGCATTATGAAAGTAATTTTTTCACCTCCTGAAAAAAGTTACTAATACAGTTAAGGTTTGTATCCCCTAATAATATGCTTTGCTCCATATGGTGATACACAGCAGAATTCTATGTTAGATAAGCAAACTGCAAAATCAGATTGCTTTAAAACGGAAACATGGAGGCTAACTCCTTTTTCCCCACAAAATGCTGTATTATCTTTCACTTCTTTACTCTTTCAGCAAGTACATAAAAAAATTAAAAGACAAGAAAAGGAGAAAAACAGTGTAGGAAAAGAAATTAATTACACCATATGGATCTGATTATAATTCCAGATATCCAAGCACATTTCACTGTGTAATTTATTCAAATACTACACATAACATTCAAAGAATGCACAGATAACACCCTCACAGCACAGAGTTTCTGATGAATTACTATACAGGCAGATAGGGATTAGAGATTAGGATTAGACCTTTGTGAGACAGCTAGCCCAAATGAGAATTTTGGATCAGCATAAACTTTAATTGTTTTGTTATAAATGGAATTTATATTGATAACATATAAAAGCAGTTCTTTGCCTCTAAGTCAGAGGTTAGTGGTTCTAAACCATCATTTTATACACAGTTGAGGTCACACATTGGCTTCCTCAATTCCCTTGCTTTAATGCAAGGATGACAGTCTGTCCTGGGCCAGTTATATTCATTTCCATTGTATTGAGAAAATGTAAGAGGATGTACGAGCTCCTGACAAGGTGGCTGACTAGGCTGTTGGCTATTTTTGTGAGCCGTTTTAAGCCTATAAGAGGTAGTGATGCCAAGAGTGGACCCTGTGGCTATTTATGCCAGATAGAAGGCTGGGAGGCAGCCTTGCAACTCCTAATTTCTCTTCTGAGTGATCATATGGCATGAGGTTGCAACAGTGATCTTTCCAGACAATGGTCATCCTGAGCAGGACTTCCTAGAGAGATCTCAGGCCAAAGCCTCTCCATCTTGACAAGGATTGGGCTGTGATGACTGTACCCAAAGTGTATGGACCACTTAGCTGGCCCCCAGACTATGAAGGTGATGTTGAAAGGCAGAGTATGTAAGTGGGAGTAAGGGTCAAGACAAAGCTCTCTTAGTCCACCAACAACCTCTGAAGCAAGCATCCCCCTTAGTTCCCTTGGACAGGCCGCCCGCATGGGGAAGAGGTGAAGAGACACTAGCTGGCAGCAAGCTCTGTGACCAAGCTACTCCATTGGCTGGTTCCAATAACTGCAGTCACCATCCTGCAATGTCTGAGACAAAGCTCACCAGACCATAAAGTAGAAGTTCAAACCTCTTTTCTCTTAGATATCTTATTTTTCTCCTCTTACTTTGTTTTCTATTTTTATTTATTTATTTATTTTACAGAAAGAGATCTGTGTTGTTCTGTTAGGGTGTGAATGTGTGGATTGAGTGTGTGCATGCATGTGTGTAGTTGGAAAAGTCTGCTTTGGGAATGGGACCAGTAATGATTCCCTAACCCTAAAACCTAATTCTGCTATTGAATCATTCCAAGTGTTTCCTCAGTTAAGGGGTAGAGTTATCTGAAGCTGCTGTAGTGTAAGCTATTTGCAATGTTGTAACTGTGTTGGTTCCAGGATGAGAGAGAGACTAGGTGGGTGAGGCAGTATATTTTATTGAATGACTTCTGTTGGTGGAAAGTACAAGCTTTCAAACTTCACAAAGCTCTTTAGATTTGGGGAAGGAAATGAGTGTCTGAGCCAAATACAAGTTGGGACAGATTGTTACGCATAAGGTGTTCACACGTTGTGGGAGACCATTTAAAATCAAGTGGACAGTTGAGGATTAGATTGTAAAACATAAGGAGTTTACACGTGCTGTAGGAGACCACTTAAAATGAAGTGGACAATTAAGAGTTAGCAGGCAGTGGGGTGTGTTTCAAATGAGCCATAAAACCAGTGTCTCTGAGTCCATGGTTTTTAGTGTGTAACAGATGTATGAAGTTAAGTTCCCAGGGTTGCCTTTTGAATATGTTGTGCAGGTTTCCTTTGAGGATGAGTACTGGGAGGTCAGATATGGAGTGATCGCTTTGTGAAAAGTTTTGCCCATTGGTGATATGGTGTTTTTGTCTTTTTTAATTTTTCTGTGAGTTAATTTGAGAGCGCAGTGATGGTCTGGTTTCACCCACATAGTTGTTCTTGGGGTATTTGATGCATTGGATGAGATACACCACATGTGATAGGCATCTGTAGGACCCATAAATCTTAAACGGTGTGTTGCGGGGGGGTATTGATCGTCGTAGCTGTGGAGATATGTCTGCAGGTTTTGTGTCATAGTTGTGGCAGGGTTTGGTGCCACTTTGAGTTGGTGTATCCTGGTTTGTGGGAAGCTTGTTTTTGATGATGAGCTTGATGATGTTGGGGGTTGTTTGAAGGCCAGAAGAGGGGGTTCAGGAAAGATTTCTTTCAGGATGTAGTCCTCATCAAATGTGGGTTGTAACTGTTTGGTGATACCCCATCTGGGTTCTAGTGTGGGATGGTTTGTGACAACTAGGGGGAGTGAAGTTGGAGGGTTTTTTTACTGTAATGAAGCACGTATTTGCGTGGCATTTTCCATGATGCAATCTACTTCTCTGGTGGAGTGTCCCTGTTTAGTGAAAGGAATTTTAAATGTGCTCAGATGTGCCTCCCACACTTTCTTTTTGGAGTAAATTCTGTGGTACCCGAGTACCTGGATGTAGATAGCACATTTTTGGTGTGTCTGGGGTGATTGCTGGATCTGTGGAGGTAAATGTTGTGATATGAGGGTTTCTTGTATATAGCTGTTTGTTGGGTTTCCATTATTGAAGCTAATTATGGTATCCAAGAAGTTGTTGCTAGTGTGGGAGTATTTTAGACAGAGTTTGATGGATGTGTGGTGGTTGTTGAAGTTGTGTGGAAATCTGTAGATACAATATCTGTAAAGTTATTTAAAAGGCACTTTAATGTATCTATTGAAAACAGTTCAAGTAAATTGATTTCCACTTTAAACTTAGGTCTGTCTAGCGGATGAAAATATCATTGGTGCATTCTTCCAGAAATTCTTTCTCCAGGCAACCTGTGTAGAAGTTAGCCTATTGGAGAGCCATCCTAGTGCCCATGGCTGTTCCCCTGGTTTGGACAAAGTGTTTGTTGTTAAATGTAAAATTGTTATGGATGAGGATGAAATGGATGAGTTGGGAATGTGTTTGGAGTGGAATCAGGTCTCGTAATGTTCCCACTCATTTAGTTGGGGCAGCCTGCTACCGACATAGGGAACACTATTTATATCTAGAACATAACATTTTCTCCATGGAAGATGGTATTTATTATTGGGGATAACACACTTTACTAAAAGGGAAATAGATCTTCTGCTTTTACAGAATAGAGTTAATGTAAACTATTTGTTATCTCACACTAAAGACTAGCTAACTTGCATTTGAGCAACTTTAACTATATTTCCTATCAACTTATTCTCTGCAAACCAAGGAAATATTCAGTTAAGCCAATATTTACATGCAGACCAACCTCAACTCAAATGCCTTGCCTCACAAAGATAATACCCAAATACCCACATAGATTCCTCAGCTCCACAACAAACTCTTTTATTTCCAACACTCAGAATCAGTTGAAAGTGTGTCTGTTGGATAGAATCTTGCTGAAGGTAAGAATGTGCATTTGTATATGATTTTTGAGGGATTGGATGCATGCACTGAGGGTGGTTTCCCTCTCTGTCCCAGCCCAACTGTTACAGTGGACAAACCGAGGCAGGTATTTTGTCTGCCAAACACATCTTGGATCTCTGCAATTCTGTTTATTTAAAATGCTTATACACTCTGAATTACCCTGGCATCTGAGTGCCTCACAATGCCTGTGAGGTAGGGAATTATCCCCATTTTACAGATGGAGAACCAAGGACTTGCATAACTTGAGGTCATGCAGGAAGCCTATGGTAGAGCAGGGAGTTGAACCCAAGTTATCCTAATCCTAAGTTAGTTCCCTGACCACTGAGGCCATCTTTCCTTTCAATTGAGGTATGATTAAAGGTCATAATTTTTTTCTTTCAACAGTAAAATTTTTTAAAGTGGCCTGTATCAGCAATGTGATGATGTGTATATATGACAGGTTTTGAGCTGTGAATATAACTGTTTAGCTACAGAGAGAAGAGGGGTGAGAGAGAAACAAGGGGCCACATTTATACAAAGAATTTTAAATTATTTTCTCAGGGCAAGTCAATAATATTTCATCACAAAAATGTCACAGGTAATGCACTTGTCCTTTTGAACAGTAATTGTGCTAAATTTGGAGACTAAAATTTCATCACTGAAATAGTAAGAGATTTCAATTCTGCTTTAAGTGGAAAAACTCAACCTTAACTATGGTGTTGCTGCAAACACCTTAGTAATACACCATTCATCACTTTTTCCAGTGATGCACTCACCATGAAATGTGTAAAATTCCTCTTTCTGTAGATACATTAAAGTGCCTTTTAAATAATTTTAATGATATTCTGTCTGTTTAAAAAACTGTTCAAGTAAACTGGTTTCCACTTTAAACTTCTTTAAACATCAGTCTCACTGTAAGTGATAATTCATTATATTACTTTGATAAGCAAGATAATACAGATTTACTGTAGAGGAGAATGAATGTCAGGTATTTCTTATACAGTCTTCTCAAGTTCTGCCATAATGCAGCAGTTTTATATAAGCAAAAAGCTCTCAGTTTTAGTATAAACAATTGTACTCTCATGGCAAGCTGATCTAAAATATGTGGTTGTAAATGTCCAAAAACTGGATTATGGACTGACATGTAGAGAGAGGAAAAAATAAATAGTATTTACAACTTACTATCATTCTGCTGATCTTCAGTCTAATTGAATAATTTCAGCAGCGTACATTAGTGCCTGTTTTCTGTGAAGGTAACACTTAATATTTAACTTGCAAACTCAGGCTCTTATTTGCTAGCTTTTCCTGCAATAAATCAGACAGTTTCTGTGATACAGCTTTATGAGAGAGAGGCTCCCTTTGAATAATTTTGGGGAGGGGCTATCTTTAGTTTATGTTTAATAGTGTTTTCACTTGCATGAAAGAAGGGAATTGTGTTGGAAACATCAATCTTCATTATATTGGCTGAGAGTAAATGTTTACATGCCCAATTGAGAGCTATAGGGTGGTAAACTGCAGTTTGCAGTAACTTTGGTGCTTCATAGTGATTATGGGAGATATTAACTTTCAGCGTGAGTGTCTTGACTTATAGTTAATTGACTGTACAGTTTAGGTCAACAATGTTACAGTTGTCTGATTTCTAATGAACTTCTGCTTAGAAATTAATTAAAACATTTGCATGAAATTAATCCCTTTAGAATGAAATAATTTTTTCACACCATTTGTGTGTGTGTGTGGCCAGAAAACAAAGTGGAAGATGTGATAGATATTTTAGACCCACGTCCTTAAACGTCTTTCTCTGCAGTGATTAATCCCTTGTGCTTTTTCTTTTCTTTACTCAGGGATGCTTCTGGTCACTACTGACACGCTAGGCCATGATTTCCATGTTTTCCAAGTACTGACACATCCTTGGTCGTCATCACAAAGTGCTGTACATCATTTGTATACACTTCACAGGGGAGAGACCGAAGCCAAAGTAAGTTAAAAATATTAACTAAAAACTTATCTCCAGATAGAACACATTATACATGTTCTGTATGTTGGCACTTTTGAGATTCCTGTTGGTTTCAGCAAGGAAACAGCCTTCCTTGTGTTATAGCCACAAGAAGGGAAAAGAGCACAGAGTTTAACCATGACAATAAGGCATTTTTGCTCTGTACAGTGAAGTGGTGTCAGATTTGCTCAGATACGCCATCACCTCCAGAGTCCAGATTGCAATGGTTGCATTTAACCTTTCCTCATGTTGCATGTTAAACGTTGGTTTAATGCCTTTGAAGCAATTGTTGGTTTGCTATGTTTTGGTGGGCAAGGCCCAAGAAATGTAAGAGAAGTTGTGTGGGGGGGCAGGGAAATCAGTGTTCTAGATTTGACATAATGCTGTACATAAAGATAGGTGAATCTGAATGGGTTTGGGTGAGACAACTCAAGAATAAAATAAACCTTCAAAAAGCTTAATGAAGTTTATTTCATTTCCTAATTTTAATTTTTTTCACAGCCACTCTTGTCATGATACTCCTGGTTAGGATCACTCTAGTACATGCAGTACACTACTCATGAGTCCTCTACAACAGGCACAACTGCACTATTCTCAGGGGATCCCCACCTTTCTAGCCCTGTGTAACTATTGAAAAAACTATTTTAAAAATTAAATCGGTTTAAAACCCCCCCACTACAAATAGGAAATAAATGTCACACCTGCTAATATACTCACTCACAGCATGGACTTGCAGGCAGTACCTTTGTGGCCCTTGCACAGAAAGCTAAGATAACAGTAGTACCACAGTTATTGTTACTTAGACAATTTTTTTTCCATGGGTTCTGTGCTTACTCTTGGCTTTTACTTCTCTTCCCTTCTCTAATGGTAGAGGCTGGAAGCATTTAATGGTACCATAGCTATAGATGCATGTTACAGTCAGGAGGTTTTACTCATCCAAAGGTTTTGGTGCCATTAGCTGAATTAGGAATCTTAACTCAGGTACTTGACATGTTCAGTTTATCCATACTAGCTGTCCCCAGAAGATTTAAAAAACCCTGGAGAATGGAATTCCAAACAACGTAGTGTTAAGAGTGTGCATCATCTATATAGTGCCTGAGACTCTTTTTACTACTGTGCTGGAAAATTGTAATTGCTGAGATAGGTAACTGCTTCCAATGGGAATATATAGCCAATGGGAAAAGCAAGAAGAAAGGATGGAGAGGTCTTAATTTTTAAAGGTGACTAGAAATTTCTGTGCCTTAATTATTAGGTGCCCAAATTGAGACAATGTAAAGCGTCCTGATTTTTAGTGCTGTGCATCTTCCCTCTAAAAATTAGGTTTCTTTAAGGTGTCACAGGTTGGGCACCCAAAAATCAGGACACTGGAAATCACTAGTTATTTTGGAAAATGTAGTGCACCATATATACCTCTCGAGGTCCCTTTCAATGCCTAAATTTTTATGATTCCATACCCTTCTTATGTTTAGTTCATCTGTACAAAGCATACTTTTTATAACTAAAAATTTAAAAAAAGTAAAAATGGAATTGACTGTAAGCAAGACAACTAAAACTTTTTATGAGTGTTTCATAGAAGAAATTTTTTAGAAAATAAAATTAGAAGAACCCAACTGAAAGTCTTTTAGATGTATAAACAACAAAAAAGCGTATACCTTACATTTACATGTACATCCTATAATGTATTTTTGTACTGAATTCATCAAAGAACTGTAAAGATGTTATATTCAGCCTGCAAAACAAGTGTGTGGATCCAATTATTGTGAATAGAGATGTTCTGTGGTTTCTAAATTAGCATGATATTGTCATCTGACAACAATTTTATTGTTAAAGCGCAGTGTAGTAAAACAAATATCACATATTTTTAGCAGTAAATCATGTGTGGTACATCCTTACGAGTACTTTATTAGCACATATGCTAAGGCACTATATTAAAATGTTTCAGAACCAATGGAATGTTTGAAAATTCTCCTTCTTTGTAACATAATTTTAATTCAGAGCATGGGAGTGTTTCTCTTGGAGTGGGTGTAAAGTAGCCAAAGTCTAACCAACGAGGCGTATTGGTGGGTTTTACAGTTCCCTAGTGGGATATTAAAACAGTCCAGCAACAATATCACACTGGCGCCTGTGATTGCTAAGACAATCCTATCATTTGAAACATGTACATGATTTGAATGTATATGTTCTAACTCTGGATTTGTGAGTAACATAGTATTTTCAGTTTTATGGTGAGAAAAGCATTGTGTGTTACTGTGCTCTAGTCTTTTGTTTGGTTAGCTGCACATATGAATTGCATTTAACCTACAAGAATTTTTGAGGCTGTTTGATTTGTAACCTGTAATTCAAATGCAGATATTTTAAGACACACATTAGAAGCTACCATACTTACTTGAATATGATAGTATTTATACACTTATAGAATAGCTCTTTTTTTCTTCTTCTTTTTCCTGAATTAAAACTAGCTGTGAATCAGGGACAGTGGTCTTAAAGATCGCCTTCTGTAGTGTAGCTATAAAAAGTTCTAATGTGTGTTGATATACACCAGTGATTGTCAGAGTGTCAAAATTAGTTTAGTTTTTACCCATTGTAAATTGGTTCAACTTCATTATATGCCTCTTTACGTAGTGTTTTTTATTTTTCTGCTTTTGTACCCCTATTCATAGCAGTATAATTTGTCTTTCCATGATGCTGGTCAAGGTATTTACCCTGTCCCCAAGAAAACATCCTTATAATACTATAGTGAGCAAGATGAACAGATTTTTCTAAATCCAATGCTGCTTTGTTGAACGGTTAGGGCATGTTCTTGCAAATGCTTGCTAGTGGGCATAGTGCTTACAACCTGGATGATCTGATTTACTAAGGGTGGACAAATAGACTCATACACTGAAATAGATAATATGCATAAGGGCTCATCTTAATATTCTAGAGTGATTTGAATCAGAATGTCACTCAGTTTAGAATATTCACTCTGATATGATATCTTTCCCCGGGTGTCAGAACTCCTACTCTTTAACTTGAGGAGGGGCAGCCCATTACACCCCCTCCTATCTCTTAAGGGAGCTGCCAAGGAGGCCCATTGATCCCATCCCTCATCCATAGAAAGGGTCCAGGCTACATGCTTTATTTTTATTGAGGAAAAAGAAGCAAACAGTAAGATTTAATAAAAAAAACAGGAGTACTTGTGGCACCTTAAAGACTAATAAATTTATTTAAGCATGAGCTTTCGTGAGCTACAGCTCAAAGTTGCACTTTCCGAGCAGTTTGCCACAATCCCCAGATGTGTTGAGGATTATCTAAACAATACCTATACCCCATTTCCTTTGTGAATCTACCAATCCCTGTGCCTGGAGGAAGGAAGTTGTGGCTTCAGTATACTTCCCCAAAGTACCCGGAACCTAGTTGTATCAAGTTTCGTCTCTAAGAGCAGACCTCTGTCCTGATCCTTTAGAGTACATCTACACTGCAAAACAAACAAACATGGCAGCAAGTCTCAGAGCTCAGGACAACCGACGGGCTCATGAGGCTTTTGCTGCAGGGCTAAAAATAGTAGTGTAGATGTTCCTGAGCCTGGGTGCTGAAGCCACCCCCCTTTGCTGGGTTTCAGAGGCTGGGCTCCAGCCCAAGCAGAAAGGTCTACGCTGCTATTTTTAGTCCCATGGCATGAGCCCCACAAGCCTGAGTCAGTTGACCCGGGCTCTGCTGCGGGGTATTATTTGCAGTGTAGACGTACCCTTATGGTCTGATTCAAAGCCCATTAAAATCACTTAAGTGTCTTTCTAATAAGGCAACATCAGCCGTGCCCTAGCTTTGTGTCTTAGTATATTTAAAAAATATTAGGCTATCCCATTTATTGTGCTAAATTTTCCAGAATGGCAGTTCCGCTTTTGAACTGTGAACAAACATGAGAAATTTCAGCCCAGAAGGCAATTTTCACCCCAGGAATATATAACAGGCCTGAAAATAAGGTCTTACAAGGTTTGCTCCTTTTTTCACTCACTTCAGTGGGAGTGAGATGGAGCCCTTGGAATAAAATTCCCGCCCCAGCCATACCTGTCGTAGCAATAAAACGATACGATCATCAAACTGTTGAAAGTGAGAAATCGTTCGTTTGATTTTTATAAAAGGAACCCGAAGTTTCAGTTGAGTACAGAATATTGTGGCTGCCTCTAGTTTGCATGGATTCTTAAGAGAGGTGAGTAACAATGACAAATATTTTCCTAGTAGAGTTTTGTCCGTTTTTATTCGGCATAGTGTCATTTGAAATTGTCTTCCTTGACCAGGAATCTGATGCATTGCTGTGCACTGTTGTAGCTGGCCCTTCTTCCCACACTTTTTGTTTAATCAGGTTAATCAACTTTAGTTTCTAATGTGATAAAGCTATTTATTTATTTTGTATATGTATTTATTTAACAGTATTTTTAAAGCTTTTTATTTTTTTTAACAAGGCAAAAAAGGAGCTCAACCCATTTTTCCAAAAAGGAGGGGTAACCATCTTCAAACAATTAGTGTAACATAAACATTACACTTAACATTGGAAAAGAACCTGCTTTAGCCCGCTGATGAAGGGCTTTCTTCCCCCTGTGTCCGTGTGTGCATGTTTGCATTCTCATTAAGTATTCCCATGTGGAGTTGTTAATCTTTTAGAAGTATAGTTTGGAGAAAAAGTTACTTTAATTTTTTTCACTGGAAGTTATTGTGAAATTTGGTAGAGGTACATTCAAATGTAATCTTTAAAAAAAAAAAAGTTTTCCGTTAAGTCAAAATCCAGAATTATCTATGTCTGAATGGAAGATGCCCTTTCTTAGTAGTCTAGTTCCACAGTTCATTTGAGGTACATAGGCCTCTGGTCTTGCAAAGATTTATGAATGTACCTATCTTGAGACTACTCATGGGAATCAAATTACATACATGCATGAGTTTTTGCAGGATCAAAGCCTTTTATTTCCTCTTTTGTGTTGGGATCACAGATATTTTTTCTGTTTTTTTTTTAAACTCCCTATTATGTATTTTTTCAGTATATGAGAATTAAAATGAGATTTAGGCACAATAATTTGAAACATGAATGTGATTAAATATTATGATTGGGTGACCCAGTCTGAATGAACTTGAATCAGGTTCAGAAAGTTGGATTGATATTCTTTTCATTTTCCCCACTGCCTCTGCACTTCCTGGTTTTGACCAGAACCAGCAGAGGCAATATCAAAATCCTGTATTTAAAAAAAAAAGACAACCCACTTCATCAGCCCACGAAAGCTTATGCCCAAATAAATGAGTTAGACTCTAAGGTTTCACAAGGACTCCTCGTTGTTTTTGCTGATACAGACTAACACGGCTACCACTCTGAAATCAGATACTGTGGTGATCCAGACTATGTATACCTAGATAGCTTGGTCTCCCCTTTCAGAACTATTGTTTTGGGTTCTGCAAACGCAGATAGAGGTTACTGCATCAGTAACCCTCAGCTGAAATTTCTGAGGCTGTCTCAACAACTGTAAGAGTTAGAGACTTATTTAAAAAAAAATTAAATCTTAGATTCTGGAAAACAAGAAGGCAGCAGGAATGAGGTGCCTGTATGCTGTGTCACTGCAGACCATCTCAATGTGAACCCTTGTTGTTTATACCCTTGTAGGATATAGTCAGTATTGAAAGTCTCAGGAAATCTGTGCTCTCCGGAGTCAATTTCATTTCTGGATCAAAGACGCTTGGATACATTTTGGTTAAAGATGTGAATTTTTAGATGCTAATCCTAGCCATACCTCCAGCTGTTCTCGTTTACCCAATATGAATCAGTATTTACATAATACAATAGAACTTTTTACCCACATGCATTTTGGATTGTAGGAAACCAAGATGCAGTATGTTCTAAGATGAGCAGTTTTATTTGCTTGCAGATGAAAGTTAGGTTGTCTACACTTTCTCTTTGATGTTAAAGTGTAAACAGAAAAAAGGGCCTGAAAACAGCGTTATCTCAGCCTAGAACAAATAAATGTGGTGATAGCGCTGGTGGGCTGGTGGCCAGGGTCCTGTGTAATCTTTGAGGCTGGCGGACTTTTGCTTGTTCTGAGTCACAAACTGCTGTTATAACTGACCTCAGTCAGTGTAGGTAAATAGACAAAATGATAAAAACATACCACCTTGTGCTGCCAAGAGACATATTTGCCCTTTTACAGAGAATGCAGAAATGTCTTTTAAACATGATTTCAGAAAGTATGCTGAAGGTGAAGTCTCACTGTATCCAGGCAGCCAATCATTAAAATATTTTACAGGCAGCTACCCCACATTTAATATAAATCTCTTTTTCCCCCCGATATAGTTATAGTAGTGTAGTAACAAATATTGAATCAGTCTGTTGAAGACAATATTTCTGGGAAATAATCTTGCCTGGGAACAATCTTGAAATAGTAAAAAATGATTTAAAGTCGTTAATCATTCACTGATGAAACTTGCCAGTAGATAAAAATGCTGCCAGTTGAATGGAAGGATCTGGGCTCCACTTCTGAACTAGACTGTGAAGACAGAGCTCTAAACAGTGACCTTTGTGAATGTAGTTACATTTTGTTATTACTGCGCTAACTACTCAGTCTGGAGAGACATATAGGGTAGTGCGCCGTGGGCTTGAATTAGCCATCTTAACTCGCAGAGTTGAAATCAGTGGCATTCCTTGCAGAATAAGGTACCATTCAGGGTGAGGGTGGCAGAACTGGGCCCTGTGCATCTAATAAAAATATTTTGGGGTGTCCATGGTTTTATTTTTCTTTCATCTTCACCTGTTACTGTGCAAAGTCTTCCTTTAACTTTCTGGGAAAAAATACAGACCAGCATTGGCTAATTTTATATTGGCCCTGACTTCATCATTGCTGTGTCAATGCCTTCTTCTCGTATAAAACAATAAGACCCTTTGGTCATATAGTTCAAATAATGGTGAACATTACTGTCTGACATTATGTATAGCATTTACCCCAATGTCTCTGAAACTGAGAACATCTGGAGAAGCCAGTCGCTGAGGAAGTGAATTGCAGACATGACAGGTTAAATTCCTATTGAGATAGTGCTGATCATGCTTTTCTGTTGTTTCACTTCACTATTCAGGTAGGAGACAATTCAATAAAGCTTGGAGAACTTTTCTTACCATTGCCATCATGATAAGTTATTAGTACAAGTAAAAGGCCCGAGACAGCACCAAGAAGATCAGAAAGTGTTCTGATAGCTTGTTTCTTGTAATTATCATGAAA
This sequence comes from Mauremys reevesii, assembly GCF_016161935.1. Taxonomy (NCBI): domain Eukaryota; kingdom Metazoa; phylum Chordata; order Testudines; family Geoemydidae; genus Mauremys; species Mauremys reevesii. The sequence goes on from NC_052642.1 coordinate 18,773,334, forward strand.
ATATAATGTATGCAGTGTTATTGTAGCTGTGTTGGTCCCAGATGTTAGAGAGACAAGGTGGGTAAGGTAATATTTTATTGGACCAACTTCTGTTGGTGAGAGAGAGAAGCTTCCGTGCTTACACAGAGCTCTTCTTCAGGATAAAAGATACTACCTCGCCTACCTTGTCCACCCCTGTGAAAATACAATACCAAACTGTGGACTGAAAGGTTAGTGTACTGTGTGTTGTGTTACGCTGAATATAGGTGCTACTGATTTTTAAATAAAAAAGTTGATTTTAATATAGCTGTAAGTACTGTACACACAGTTAGTACAGCATTAACTTTTTAAAGCCCTGGAGTATCTAGCCTGGACATGAGCTGTCAGTCATTTCCAAGGGTAGTGGTAAACAAGGTCAGCATCGGTCCATGTGATCATTTGTGTAATCGGCCTTACCTCCTAACTGTCCTTTTTGTGTCAACTGTTTTGAAAATAATCAGTTTTCCAGGTGCTTCAGTAGACTTCCTTTTGTTTTGTTTCACATTAGGCTTGTGACATTTTATATATTTAGTCTAATTAAGATTGGATTTAAATTTCAGAGGAACAATGGCAAGGGGGTAAACCAGGAATGGTTGCAAGAAAGTTACCCTAGTTCCTCGTTGCTGGACAAAAAGGAAAACCAAGCGTTATGTTTGTGTATGCCAGTTATGATGCCCCAGAATCAAATAATTCACTCTGGATTTTCAGACACTCTGTGCATGTAACATTACCCTCTAATCACTGCATTCTTGGAGGATTAGCTTTATAGGGCCACTGGCAAATCATATAATGTGATCAAATTCCAGATACTACAGTATTCATACTGCCCCATAGTGTTTCTGAACCCAGAAGTAAGGTTTTCTGCTTCAGATTTCAGGAGGTTGGGCAGTCACAGTACACAAAACAGACAAATAGATCGGGGAGAAGTAAAAAAAGTGGTGTACAAGGGAGGGAATTGAAGAGAGACAGGAGAAGGGAATAAGAATGGAGAGAAATGAAGGAAGGCGAGACAAAAAAGATGAAAAATTTTACAAGAAGAAGAAATAGCAAGGACGGGGAAATAGTGTAACCAGAAAGGATGAGTGAAGCTAGAAAGGAGAGGATTCACTGTATAATACATGGTCATTCAAAGGTTTCTTTCATTATGTATCAGTTTAGAAACCACTTCACAGACTGTTGTATGCCCTTTCCTTTGCAAACACTGGATTATTTCCTCCAAGGAGCTGTTACAATTTACCAGCATATTTGAAAGCATTGTTTAATTGACTCGTCTGGGAAAATAGTCTGCAGACACTTGAGTATAAACCAAGAGGAGATCTAGCTGTTCCATAAAGTGACTGATTGCTAAATGAATAGATGCTACAACAAATATTTAACTAGAGCAGAAATAATTATGTCAGAGCCAACTTCAGTACCTCAAGGTTTGATTTAGAATTACTTGGACCAAGAAATGGGAAGGATTCCATGGTCATAAAGTCTATTCTGTATTCTTCATAAACTTACAGACCGCGGCGTGTGAGCAGTAGTAGTTGGCTAGTGTACTTCATCATTACATCAGTAGTTCTACTGGTAAGAAGAGGCGATGGCAGTTAAACCAGACAGTAATGTAATCCTTCCAAGAAGTTACAGCCAGCAGCACCACCTGCATGACACTTTACAGCACCTTTTGGGTTGAGAAAATAATGGTTTGGCTCTGAGATGGTTCTGAAGCTTCAACTGTTCCCAGGTGTGGGACAGTGGCCGGGCCTTAAATAAGTATTCCAAGAGAAATACTGAAACATTCCGACCAGGGAATTCTGGTTTTGAATCAGCAGCGTGCCAAAGGATGTGTGCAAGCTAGATATTCCAGAAAACAAGTGCAAGGGTTCCAGGGAACATACCCCGCTTCAAGAATCAAAGAGAACAGTATTTTATTGACACTGGAGAACTGGATAGCCATATTTCATCAAGTGTTCTGCAGCTAATTCTGTGTTTAAACAGGAGATCAAATGAGCATTTATCCATCTAGCTATATATATGCAGTCACCCTTTCAGCCATGGCTTGCCCATTTTTATAAAGGGACTGCTCAGTGCACAAGAAACTCACTCCTCGGTACTGCAGGCAGGGACCATGCTTTGTTCAGACACATAACAGAGTGTGAGGGAACACCACAAACTAAACAAGTACTAAGGGAGGGGTGGAGCATGGTGCCAACCTATAATAATCCGAGAAACCCTGTTCAACCCCTTGATGATCACTTCACTACACCCACAGTGGCTACATTCCTTTGCCTTAATTAAAAGGCTTATATGTTATTGTCCTTGTGCTCCCCCCCCCCCCAGTGATTTCTGTGGAAGTCGGGGATGTGTTAGGCATGCTACTGGGTCCAAAGTGATTGAGAGACCTAAGCCAACTAGACTGGGAAGAAATGGCATTAGAGCCAAAGGAAAGCCTCGGCATCCTCACAAAGAGCCAGGGCCGTAGCAACAAAGAACGTGGCCCCCTCCGAACATATGTCCAGGGCCCCTTACAATGCAGAAACATTTTTTTGCCACTTTTAGGGGCCCCCTTCCTTGTGGGGCCCCCTCCGGTCGGAGGGTACGGAGGGCGCTCGCTACGCCTCTGCAAAGAGCATTTAATATTGTAGCTTATACGTTTTTAAAATATCTTGGCTTTAAAGCTACCGGAACTAGCCCAAAACCAAGGCATATAGAGAGAGTGAGAGTGTGTGTGTGTGTGTGTGAAAGAAATACATAGAATTAAAAAATATAAGTGTGAATGTTGAATCTGTTGCTGACCTTGAGTTAAGGAGAAAACCCCGTGAGAGGTCTGCTGTACTTTTTACTTTATTAACATAAAGCTGTAAACGTTATAGAGAATGGTTGATCTTCAGTATCCAAACATTACATCATAATTAACAGCAAATGTAGAAATATATTATAAATACACGGAATAATAGTACATTAACCTAAAGAACAGCAATAAATTGCAATGCATAGCATAAACTTGCAGAGCACTAATGGGGCACAGTGCAGTTTGTTTATACTCTGAGCAGTCAAGAACTCTGTGTAATGTACAGTAACAGTACAGTGGATAACAGCAGGCTCAACATGATAATTTAAACTTCTTTCACAGATACACACAACTGATTTTGGAAGCAATTGGGAATGGGATTACACTTGGTCCTAACAGCATCCTGACGTTACCCTGCTCCTTTCCTTTATCCATTGCTTATTGAAAAGAAGCTAAGGGTTAATTTAAATTGCGCACAGAGATTTGTCATCTTGCTATGTGAAAATAAGATATTTAATTAATGCCCACAAATGAAACTGCAAACGTACCATGATTTAAACTCTTCCAGTCTTCCAGTATGCTGCTCCTTGCCTTATATAAGGGAAAGACAGACAATGCAGCTCTTGAAGTTGTAGGAGATGTGTCGTATGCAGAAAACACCAATCTGGTATCCAAAATATTTGCTTTTGTCCCTGGAGAGTAGGCTCTCTGCATATATTTTCTTAGACTCTTTGATAATTAATTTCTATCTCATTTGTGAATAGCACTTCTTCGTTTATGGGTCTCCTTCATAGCAAAGTAACTGCAGCTGTTTGCTACCTGGTTTCTAAGTTTCCATCCTTTTCCACCATCACTCATCCCAGCTGGTCACCGCTGTGTCATTGTTTGAGATGGAAGGTAGAGGTCATTTGCACTTTATTTTAAATGGAGCATTTAGCCTGGTGCTATTGCAACCTCTTTTTCTCAACATGAAACTTTATAATTATTTCCTAATTTGTTTCCTGCATGTTGTCATGAGCTAGGATTTTGGCATTATTTGGATTGTTTTTTCCGCAGAATATAAAATGAGGAATGCATTCTGAAAACTAATTGAGTATGAAATTGTACATTTTTTTTCTTGCTCAGTACAGTGATGTAAAGAGATTATGGTGAAATAAGTTAAAACAGATACCAAGGTGGGAGGGACTGAAGAGACACTTGCAAGGGGGAAAGTGTGTTTCTCAGGTGAGACTCAAAACAGTATCAGTTTATTCTAGTTGGCAGGAGCTGCAGAGGAGAAGACTCTTCCACCAAGAGCGAGGCAGGGGAGATAGGTGTTGGATGTGTGGAGGCAGTGAACAAAAGAGTAGAGAGGAAGTTAACAGAGACTTTTAGAAACAATGAAGGGAGTTTTGATCAGAATCTGAAAAGGAATGGCAAGTGCATTGAAGATGTTAAAGGTGGGATGATCTGCTCAGATGTCTGGCATGCATAAGAGGGCAGGTATCATTGTGCATATTGAAGACAGGAAAATTAGATTTGGGGAGGCCATAGAAGGAGTGATTTGAAATATAGCCTTCTTCTGTAATAGAGAATGCTATTTTATATACAGTTCTTGTGTGTGATTCTGACATCTGGAGACTGCCTTCTTTTATCATCCTGTGATTATGGGGTTTCTCTTCTTTTGGCTCTTGTTCTTTTGTATTGGGCCTCTAATCCATTTTGAGCAGTCTGTAAAGATGAAACTCTTTTTAGACAAACTAGGAGCTTTAAGTGCTCATGGAATTACTATAGACCAGTAATACTAGATTCACTGAAAGTGCAAAACCTGTCAGATTTCTAGGATCCTATTTAACTAGATCATTAGCAGATCATTTGGCTGTGTCACCATAATTGAAAAGAGCAGGTGTGTAGTGGTATTTTTTGGTTTATCTATGTAAAGTTGATGTAACGTTTTGTATAGTGACAGTCTGTCAGCCAAATATCTTGTCACACGTCACAATACTTAAATCCTTTTTTTATCTCAAAGGTTTCAGGGCTCAACTGCAAACTTACACTTTGAATACTTGCTGCTTTTGTCTGGAATATTTGGATTGCATTTCTGGAATATTTGTCAAGATTTTATCAGTGTTTATTCCAATTTGAGTACCTAGTGTATTGTAAAACTGGCTTCTCTGAAAGCTTGAAGAATTTTATTTAGCTTATGCTGTTTAATAGTCAAATGAAAGCTAATCCTTCACCTATATGTTTGTGTGTCATGTTAAATCCCATTCATGTACATACCTCTTTTTATCCAGCTTTTATTTTTTTAAACATTTTTACACAAATTGTTTTAGGACTTTTCTATGGTAAATTAAACTAAATTTCTTGTTTTCATAAGTGGTCTGGCAATATGGTGTTGGACCACAAAGTGTGTTCCCTTTTATGAAGCATTCCTATAAAGGAGCAAGAATTTGCTTTCTATCACGGTGTTATGTAAAGCCTACTTAGAAGAGAATTACATTCTGTTGAGTTTTATTTCTTAGATCTATATAAAAGGTAACTACATCAGAGAGTGTTTTTAACTAATGTATGTTTTACTTGTGTCAGATCTAGAGATGATATTTAAGGAGAAGCTAAAACAAAGACCCATGCTTCTCAAATAGTTCACATTGTGAGAGTACTCCTGTGCATAAATGATATTTGAGCTAATCTGGTTCAGGGGGCCTGATTGTCATAGGTGCTTAGCACCTACTGCTTCCATTGACTTCAACTGAAGTTGTGGGTGCTAGTGCATCTGAAACTCAGGCCCAGTGTTTCTCAGATTGAGCATTAAAAAAATAAATAAAAAATCTAGCACCAGCTTTTCAAATTTTTGACCATAGTGTTTAGGTGACTAGTCAAAACTCATGCATTTTTAGTCAGAGCCAAGAAGTCAACTCCTGACACTCCAGGTCTTTTTTTCTAACCTCTAAACCACATCAAAATATTTGGCATGAATGTACAATTTTGATGATGATGACTTTCTTCTTATTTGTCATGTTTCCTGAGAATTAAAATGAGCAAGCAAATAATGGGTGCCTTGCCTGCTGTCAAATGTGCAGTTACAATGCCTTCCTGAATGTTTTCTTTTGGGGGACCAAATTCAGTTAAAAAATTACATCAGGCTCCCATGGCTTTGTGTGGGATTTTGCACTGCAATTTGTTTTGTTGAGCTGGACCCTTAGAAGAAAAGTTTCAGGACACTTTTGACAAATACTCAAAATACTACTGAGGTCTCTTCCAACCCTAATCTTCTTCAAGGTGGTTCAAGGTGTGGGATTGTGTTAAACGGTATTAAAGCAAAGATCGTTGGTTGCTGTTCACTAGAAATATAAAATCAAACTATTGACTTAAAAAAGCCAGAATTTAAGTTAAATGTTTTCTGTTCAGACTTGTCTCTTCAATTATAACATGATACCCAACTTGTTTCAGAAAGGCTGTGAAATGACACCTACATATCTATGTAACTTTGCATTTTTCCAGGTACAAGATATCTCCTTCAGCCATGACTGTCGTTGGGTGGTGGTCAGCACTCTTCGTGGCACTTCCCATGTCTTCCCCATCAATCCTTATGGTGGTCAGCCCTGTGTCCGCACTCACATGTCGCCCAGGGTGGTAAACCGCATGAGCCGTTTCCAGAAGAGTGCGGGGTTGGAGGAGATTGAGCAGGAGCTGACATCTAAACAAGGAGGCCGCTGCAGCCCTGTCCCAGGCCTGTCAAGCAGTCCATCTGGCTCACCTCTTCATGGTAAATCTCATTTTTCTTCTATGTTGTCTGGCACACCTATTCTGTTGAGTCACTACGTTGCTTTTATAGTATCCCATGTTCAGTTGTCGGCAGTATCTGAAAAAAGAAAATATTGATTTCACTGTGGATTCCAGTAACACTGGATTCAAATAATCTGTATTTCCCCATACAGACAATGCTATTAAAAATGCCACTGTGCCTTGTATTAAACTGCTGCAAATACAGTACCTGAAATCTATATTAAAGTATAAATTTACAGGGTACCTAGATATTAAGGGGATAGGTCCCCTATAAATACTCAAGACAGAGTTTATTACTTAGAACCTACTTAAATAAACTATGGGGAAATCGACATTTTAATAGTCTCCATTGTAAATTAAAAGGTTTAGGGGCTTTAACATTTCAGATTTTGTTTCACAGCTATCACAAAGTCACTAATCTGGTCTACATTTAAATGCAGTTATCTAAAAATCTCATTGCTCATCAGAGTGGATGGTCATGGAGCACATCTGGACATCCAGAAGATAAATATGTATTGTTTGTGGGGAAAACATGAAAACCTGGTGCAATGAATGTGACAGGACAGTGTTGTGGTGCTTTTTTTTCCCCCTTAGTTTTTTTTTTCTTTTAACAGTTGATAAATTTACAAAAAAGAAAAAGCCTTCAAGAATTGCCTTTCCACATCCACTCTGATGCTGTGTTGCTTTTGGGAGCCGTGAACCGGGAACGATATAGAAACCATATAGAAAGCAGAGTCCACCCCCAGGGAAATCAAAACTTTTGGGGTGTAATTATAATAGTATCCACAGTCCTAGTTACCCTCCGTTTCTTCCTTTCTGCCCTAGGCAGGGAGCTTTGGAACCATCTGTTCATTTCTGCCGTTCTCTTTGATGGTGTAATTTGTTGGCTTGCTGATTGTTGTTTGGTTTTAGAATGATTGCTGTTGATTCCTGCTGGTCCCTTGTAAATAGTGAGGGTCACAGATTATTTTAATTTAACCAACCCAATATCAGTCTAATTTTAAAAACTAGGGCCTGTTTGGGGCTCCTGTAGCTCCCCTCCCCTAATAGGAATAAGTCCCCTCTGCTGATGTGTAAGAGGAAACCTAGGTCTCTCTTATGGTGTCAGCAAGAGGTTAGAAAGGCTAGGGGATCCCTTCAGCCAGTCTGAGGGTGTTAAAAGGGCCGGACAGATCATGAACACTAGTGGAAGGGTACAGTACAGGCACTTGTGAAATCCTCACCCTTCCTGTCTTCATGGTTGCTCTCAGTGCCATTAGGATAGTCGTTGTGGGATTCTTGACACACAGAGACCTTTTTGGTGCCTGTTGTTTTTAGGGGAATGAGCGCTCCTTCACAGTCTAAAAGTTCAGTTTTTTCCTTTTTGGGGCTTCTCCAATGTGGCGGGATTTATTGATTAAATACCTTGCCGCTATGAATAGCATTTCCTTTATTGCTATTACAGGAGCACCTATCATGATCCTGATGTCCTGGGATAGTCCAGAAGTGGCCAGAAATATCTGTGCCTTCTTATTCCTCCTAGATATATTTATACATACACAGTTATAGCCTATTCCTCTCATTACCACACAGCAGTTCAGTGTGACATGCTTAAAGCAGACACCAGATTGCTGTAAATAATTATTGTAACACATTCAGTCATTTTTAACAATTGACATCGTATAGAGAACAGGAAGGAACTCTCAACTTCTGTACCTTTCATCCATCCGAGTCTGTTTTTTGTCAAGAGAAATTACAGTAAGTTGCGTCTTTACCGGTTTGAAGTTTTAAATAGATTTAGCATTTGATATTCAAAACGAAACTAAGAGGTTTCATTTGGCTTTGATTAGTATGCCCAGAGACTTCTGTAATGGGCAAATTTTCTGAACTGGAGAAAAAGCTAACACATTCACACCACAGCGTGGTGGTATTTCCAAAGAAACAGAGGCCAGGTGTTTCAAAAGTGACTTGTGAGTTTCGGTGCTTCTATTTGTGGGTGTTTGTTTCAAGACATCTTTAGTAGGGCCTGATTTTCAGGGTTTATGTGTTTTGAAAATCAGGCCCTGTTCAGGCATCTTCAGTTGGGTGCTCAAAATTGAGGCACTCAGGAAACACTACTTGCTTCTGAAGATCTTGGCCAAGATGTTTAAGTAAATATATCCGTCAGTCTCTTAACAGTTCTTAGAAGCCTCAAATTATGGATTCACTGAAATTATGCACAAACCCTCATATACCTAATTTGAAAATGTTTTATGAAAATTATAAACAGTTGTATTGAATAATTACTTTAAAAAAATGAAGAGTCCCTTAACTTAGATAAGTGCTGAGTTGGTGAGATGTGTTCCAGAAATGTGGAAGAGAAGCCTTTATCATAACAACAGTCTGGGTGTCACTGCAGTCAAAGTTATGGCAAGGCGAGTCAGTTGGCAAAAGATAAGCAACTTGTACTGCCACATGGAGGTCCCAGTGCAGCCTTTCATTCCTGAAGCTTAGGTTGGGATGGGGAATGTTGGGAAACAGGGATTGGAAGAAGGAGGGCAAATGAGGAATTGGGGCAGGTATGCCATTAGCCCCTTTTCGTAGTTTGAGGAAAGAGGTATGACAATCTGGAGAGAATTGGCCCTGTCAACACTGGTTCTCCACTTGTGAGGTAACTCCTTTCCCTTCATGTGTCAGTATAATAATGCCTGCAGCTGTAATTTTCACTCCGTGCATCTGAAGAAGTGGGTTTTTTACCCACGAAAGCTTATGCCCAAATAAACCTGTTAGTCTTTAAGGTGCCACCGGACTCCTTGTTTTTTATCTGGAGAGAGACTCTCTTGACTAAGTGTGTACTTTACTTTGGGGTCTGTCTAAGGAAGGAACCAGGGATACTGTTCGATGCTGAAAGGTTGATGGTTTGCTGTACTGAATGGGAATAGTGTGTGTCACGAGCGAGATGTGGGTAGGCATGTGGAAAGAACACTGCAGCCTTTTACAAGAAAGCAAAAGCCTTTAAAAATTCTTATGCTCCTCTTGCTTCTCCACCTGCCACCCTCCATGTCACCAGCTGCTTATGTCCACCTAATGCAATTAGCACGGGAGTATATAGTAACTGTGCAGTGTTAGGATGCGGTGTTTTTCTTTTTTTAAAAGTGAGATGGCTTGGTGACTGCTTAAATTTCTGGGCCTTACCTTGTTCTGTGTCAAAATTAGATACAAAATTTCAGACCAGAAGCAAATGTACATAAGTTTTTTTTTTAAATCAAGTCCTAGAATTAAGATAAAATCAGTTTAGTTCTAAATAGGGTGACCAGATGTCCCAATTTTATAGGGACGGTCCCTATTTTGGGAGCTTTTTCTTACATAGGCACCTATTACCTCCCACCCCCTGTCCTGATTTTTCATACTTGCTATCTGGTCATCCTAGTTCTAAATTATAGGAATTGGGAAACCATTGTGTTACTTTAGATGTTTTTGTTGTGCCTATTTACAGTTCGAAAAGTACTTAGGTGTGGAACTAAAGGATACAGATGGTTGATCTATATTATGTGCCTTTTAAAGACTTTTATCATATACTTGAAAAACATAATTAACTGAAGTTCACAATGACTTTCATTGCAAGGATTTGGTGCACATGTGTGGCAGCTGGATTAACAGAAAACTGTGATGACTATTTTAATCCACGAACTAAGAAGGATTTAGAATCGTAACAGCTCCTTGGTATAATGTACTGTTAAATAGACAGATATTATGCACTGTTTTCATTTGAAGGAGTTAGTGTTGTCTCGTGGCGCATGTGAGGTCTAGTGGTTAGAGCAGAAGAGTGGCCTTTGGGTTCTATACCTAGCTCTACCGGTAACTTGCTGTGTGACCCTGAGAAAGTTACTTAGCTGAATGTAAATTTCCCCCATCTGTAAAATGAGAATAATAATCTGTTTTAAGGGTGTAGGGTTTAATTAATGTTTGTAAATTGCTTTGAGCTCCTCTGCTGAAAGATGCTCTTTAAGTTAAAAATATCATATTTAATTTAATTCTGTGCTTCTGCAAAAGATGCAGTATGGGAAGTAAGTATGTAATTCAGAGTTAGTTAAAAACCACAGTAAATTATAAATTAGAACTCTCTTTTTATTTTGTATTAGTCATATACCGGGTGAAGAACTTGTATATGTTGAGCATTTAGCATAGCTGCTTATGTACAGATGTCACAGTAAGTGTTGTTTTACTTATTGTTGATGAAATGAAAGGTGGACAAACAGATTTTAGTACAGAATGCTATCCTTGTCAGTTGGCTTTTCTTGTCTGTGCAATCTTGACATCATGATTTTAATGAAGGATCACACGCAATTTAGAAATATTTGAGTAAGCTTTTAAGATGTAGAAACTTGCATGGCACTTCAGTAAATTTGTAGACCATTGCTGTTAATCCTTCTGTTAATACTTCTTTCATATTAAAATGGTATTGATATAATCCAACCCCGGAAGAATGGATTTTAGTGACCAAAAAGCCTGCATATTACCTTTTGATTGGACTAACAAAAGAGTTATATTCCATTCACATTAACTTGAGCTTGCTTTTTATGGCTATAAATATTTTCTGAGCACAATCCTGGTAATTTTTTTCCAGCTCGCTTTTTACTACTAGTGTCAAAATTAAAAAAAAAAAAGCAACCCAACTTGCCTTATGTATAGTCGAGAAACAATCTATTTACGGTTTATTCAGGGCGATCTACAAATTGTTTACCCACACAATGTAAACCTTTGTTAGGGTGGGATTCATCTCTAAATGAATCATGTTTTGGCTTTAATCTTGTTTGTCTGTGCTCCTTTTTAGCAGAATGAAGTAAAGGAAACTGTTTACTAAGAGTTGATAAAGAGATATTTCCTTTGCACCTTTTATAGCCAACACAAATTTTGTTTAGGTTATTTTATCTGCTAATCCACCCATGGTGTATTTTTGTCATTCAGTTGGGTTGCCAGAGAGTGTTGTCAGTGATACCAGAGTTAAGTTAGTGTCCTTTTATGGGCTTTTACTATTATAGGACTATTGTGACATCAGTGGCCTGAAAGAGCAGAATTGGGACTTGCATGGCTGTTTCCCATGTGTGACGTGGGAATGATAACACACACCTGTCTCACAGGCACACTGTGTGGGTTACCTCGTTAAATAGTTAAGGGCAAATTCTGCCCTTGATTACACATGTGCAGCTTCTGTTAGCTCCAGTGGCAGCTGTGTGTACATGCCCAAGGGTAGCATTTAGCCCTAAAGTGTTAATGCTTCACTTTGAAAATGGAAAGCCTTATGGAGCTGCTCAATGTTTTTATCATCCAGGGTAAAAATTACAATATAGTATATACTTTATTTTTTTCACCCCACTGACACTAAGTTAAAGGTCTTGTTTAACCTACTCATGGCTTTTTGCTTTTGTTGATCAGCGATTTTCCTGAGTGAGACCACATCACAAAAGTAAACATAAATTAACCACACATTTGAACCTTATACTGTGCAGTTCCACCTACTTAGAAAAATCAATAATAATATGATGATTCTTGAGCTGGTTTTCTCTGTATCATTTAATTGTGTATTGAAGTTTTTCATTTGGATTTTGTAGTTTTTGCCAAAAAATCAATCATACACAGATTGGTTCTGTTTTAAATTTTACGCCTCAGCTGAAATACAGTACATAAATTTAGAATTGAGGAAAACAAGTCTTATACATACATGGATTTGACTGTTTAGAAACATTCCACACTGTTCAGAATAATCCATTTTCCACTGTAAAGTCTTTTTTATTTGTATTTATTTTTTAAGACAGTAGGTCTTCTCACACATGCTTGTCTCTTCTTTCATTTGTAGTGGTTGCTGTATCATTAAAGGCAAAATCCAACAGTCTGATAAACATACGCATCTCAGATGCTTTAAATATTTCCATGTCACTTTTCACTATTTCCCAGAGTGAAACTCCTTTTTAATAGAAGAATTCTTATGGGAAAGCAGAGTTGAAAGGAGTGACATCATCAAGCCTTCCTGAAAAACAGATTGGTTTCCTTTAAGTAACACTCACTTGAGAAACCACCTATTTAGAGAGAGGCAGACAAAAATAGTTTGAAAGAAAATTAGCTGTAGAATAACTTAAAGCACTGGAGGTCAGTTCCCTTCGAAGTTTAACTTAATCGCCAGAACTATAAACATGAATCAAAAGCAGCCTATTTGAAATGTCTCTTGTAGGCTTTTATTTTGCCTTCTTGTAAATTACATTATAGCCTTTATCGGGGACAGATAGTTTTTGTAAATTCACAGATACACTAAAGAACACCATAGTGTGGGCCTGACTCTTTACCTATTTGAAATTCCTATTCATTTGATGAATGCAAACAAGGCACTTTAGATCTGTATTGTAATAAAATAAAATATTTTCCTCTTTAAATATGAGTTCAGATCATTTATTTTCTAAATTTGTCTATGAATCCTAATTTGTTTCATCTTCACACTACCATTCTTTACATTGGGTGGCAAAAGAAAGGCCTTCTCCTTTGAACTGAAATGGTTAATTGGACACCCTCTAGAGGGCGATGTTTTCTCAACTTTATCAGTGCAATGAATCCAGCTTCTCAGTGTATTCTGTTGATTTAGGTTGATGTTGTATGAATGCCACAGGAATATTCTGATTTATCATCTCCATTACCTTGCCTGTCTATGAGTTGGAAACTTAGTTACATCCATTTGTTGATGTCTGAAAAGTTTTAACAGAAATTATTTTACATGTGCCTTAGGAAGAATTTGCATCAGATTATAGTTCATTGTTTTATGTTGGCAAATACTCCAGGTGAACTACTTTTTAAAATAATATGCTTTTGGTTATCTTATATCTTTAGTACTATGCATGCCAAATGTCAGAAAAGCAGACCTTCTTTCTTTTTGCTATTAATGCAAAGGGGATTTATGTTGCAGTTGATGAGTGTTACCCAAGTAAGTCCTTTGTGTACAAGTTGGAGAATGGACTACTTAAAATGTATCATGATTCGGTTCTTTACAAGTCTTCCTGTTCTGAGTGTGTTTGTAGAGGTAGGAAGATTTCTCTCCCCCCGCTCCGCCCCCACCATATTCTGGCAGTCTTGGATCACCTTGTAGTAATTACCACACTGACAGCTGGTGTAGGCCATTACGTTCTGGAAAACTCCAGGTGTTATGCTGGATCTCTTGGCCAGGAACTTTGTATAGAAAATACACAATACCCATCAGTTACAGTATGACAGTGGATTACAAATTTAGAGTAGATGAGAGAATAGACTAGGAGATATGTGAACGGTTGTTAACTGTGAACACAAATTTGGGTAGTGGGCAACAGCTTAACTGGTTGTAAATAAGATGTATTATAATAATGGATGAAGAATCAGTGAAGTGGATAAGGTTGGTAGTATCTGCTGGGTCATTGCTGCAATGGACGCAAAAGCTCCATTACAGCAGCTAGAGAAAGTGGAGGGTTGACAAGAGACCAAATTTTAGCACAGCAGAAGGTCAGGTAGGGATGTAGGCTGAGAAAATTATATCCTGGGGGAGCATGATCATGAGGTGTTTTAGAGGGGGGCTTTTGTAGTGGGTATGAATGTGGATGGGGGAACAAGTGTAGGTTTCAGAAAATGGGCAAATGTCTCATTTACATGTACATGTGAAAAAGGCATGTGGTAGCATTCTGAACAGACTGGAGTTCGGAAGAGAACCACTTCAGGAGGGAATTGTCGTTACTGAGGCAGGAAGTGACAAATGGATGACTGAGCGATTTAGCAGAGTAAGTGTCAAGGCAGTGGGTGATGCAAACTAGGTTTTGGACATTTTTATAGGTGGACTTGCAGAGGCACAGCAGAGCGAGATGTCAGTGACAGAACTGAGAGGTGGGAGAAAGGCTAGAGTTTAGAATGGCACTACAGTTAGGAGGGTCCCATGGAAGTTTTCTTGCAAACGTGGATGGTCTCGGTCTTGGTGACGTTAAAATAAATAACATTTCTATAGGGTCAGGTGTTGATTTGTCAGAGGCAGGCGGAGAGGGAGTTGAGTAAAAGAGTAAAATGGAGTTCTACTCTGAAGTGACCCAGTAAATGGCACTGTGAGGTTCTTTGTTTATTATTTCTATTTCCCCCCTCAATTATTTCCTATCAGATGTGCACAATTCACAAATAAAAAGATGTTTTTCTTATGAACTGAGCTGTGAAAATCAAGTTTGATTGTTTTCTTCTTGTACATCACCAGTAAGAAGCTTATCCTGCCGATTAAACCCTCAGCGACACGCGTTATCATCTGATTGTCTCTGATGGGGTTGCACATTTCTTACTGATTGAAAGTTGGTGAACTATTATATCTGTGATGTACAAGAAGTAATAGAAGCCACAGCTTGATAGGCTCTGCAGGAGTAAAAAGTAGTGAAAATCTGCTGTTGTTACTATGGACAGTTGAGGTGACTACACAAAGGGAGAGAGCTGTTGCGTAATGACTGATTACTTTTTTGTGTAGCTGCTTTTCAGAGCAGAACTGCATTTTAAAAGAGAGAGTTGTGTGTCATCAGAATAAAAGCAATCGCCAAGTTTAAACTGGGAAATAATGTGCTTGGGTGAAAAGAAGTAGCCAGTGAAGGGCAGAGTATGGTGGCATAAGGGGCTTTTAGAGCAGTAGGTTAGTGTCAGAAGCACAGTTTACCACCAGAAGTAAAGAAACAGGGATAAGAGTGAAACTAGCTGAGAAGAAGAGCAGGACACCATGTTCTCAAGGATAATGTGGGTGATAATCTCAAATATTGCTTGGAAGTCAAGGAAGATGAGTAGTTTGAGAGAGCTATGATCAGTACAATAATGAGTTAATTAACCACCTTCAGAAGGGTGTTTTCATTGCTGAGAAAGATGTAAAAACCTAGCTGTCATGAGGCAGTGATGCAGCAGATGCTCAGGACATGAGAAGGCTGTTGCCATAATTTTGTAGAGAATGGGGTAAGTTGGGTGTAAAAGGATATGAGGTACAGGTACCATTGTTGAAGGTGGTGTTTTGATAGCTGAGGTTTTGATGAGGTAGGGTGAGAGATTCTTGTTATATAGCTGTTTGTTGATGATGGCAGGTAGAGTGGGTGAGTTGTGGTGAGAAGGGAATAGGTGGTATGAGGTTCAGGAGATACCCTTCTCTGTTGGAACCCAGAGGGAGGGCACTGTTGCAAACACTTCCTGCTTTCCCCGAGATGTATTCCTCAGGGAAACAGCAGCTACCACTGTTGCAGGGGCATGAAATATATAGCCCTTCAGCCTACAGGGCTGCAGCAAACCCTGTGTGTTTGTTTATCATCAGTGATTGATTATGCAGTAAATGAGTGCTGATCTTGTTGTTGTGAATATTTTATTCTTAAGTATTTAAATCAACTATGCCTTTTTTGGAGCCTAAAAATGCAAACATTTTAGGGAAAGAACTGAAGTGTTAAGACTGGAAATAAAATATATTTGTGTCTTTTAAAAGGTTTATCTTCACTCTTCTTAAATGTGCTGATTTGGCTTATTCTCTTTGCGGGCTGTTAAAATCAGTTGCTTTTTTCCCATCTGAAGGAAATGCATCTTTGACACTTCTCATGACCTGAGTCATGATGCTGTCACAGAGCCAGAAAACATCCTTAGCAGTCATGGGTAAAAAAGCAGAGCTGATCAGGGTGTGTGTGGTGGGGGAGGGAGAAGGGGAGGGAAGAAGGGGGAGGAGAGAGAGCGATTCCTATCCCCCCCGCGCCCCCCCCCCGGTTTTAATATTCTGTGGGTTTTAGACAAGTCACTTTTGTTATAATTTTCCATGGATGATATTCTCAGGTTCTCATATGCAATGGTTATCAGAGCACATTGTTTTATAACTTAGAAGAAATAAAGTGTATGCAACCTGGGTCAGATATCTGCCTAGAACTACTTTAAACATAATAATGTTTGTGCTAATTGCTGCAGACATAGCAGGGGCTGGGGGGGAACATGGACATTAATACAAGGAAAAAGTGGCAAAAAAGCGGCCACAACTTTATTAACATACATAAATTGGCTTGGCAGAATTTGATTTTTTTAAATAATTTTGACAGATAATATCAATGCTTATTTTAACGCATATTTTAATTTTGATAAATGTCAATTTTCACATTTGCAGGAAAATTATGGGGAGAGTGTAAGACAATCATTATTTAATGACAGTAGACTTGGAGATTCAAAAAGCTAAATCTTTATAACCATTAAACACAAATTATATAAATAATAATAATATGAAGATATACCTATCTCATAGAATTGGAAGGGACCCTGAAAGGTCATAGAGTCCAGCCCCCTGCCTTCACTAGCAGGACCAAGTACTGATTTTGCCACAGATCCCTAAGTGGCCCCCTCAAGGATTGAACTCACAACCCTGGCTTTAGCAGGCCAATGCTCAAACCACTGAGCTATCCCCCCAAATCAAATGTCACAGTATACAAAGTAAATATCCTGAAGTCAAACTCTAAGCAGCATTTTTCTTACAATGACTATCTGTAAATTTTGATTGTTATTGATGGAGATATTTTTTGTCAGTTTGTGCGTGCATGGTGAAATTGACAGTTACTGATATTTACCAGTAAAAATCGAATCCTTCCATGTCTGTATATAACTAATCCTTAATATTAGGTATCTGCAAGCTGAAAATTGGGGTGAGCATGCTTTTATCTCTTCTCCCTGTACTCCACCCAATAAGTTTGTTCTCAACTGCACACAGACAGGTCATCCAAGAGGCTACCAGGCCAGTCACTTGCACATTCTAATGCAAAAGTGTCCCGTGTCTCATGCTGAGGGACTTTGTTCTCCCACAGCCAAAACTCCAGTAGTTCCTAGTGATCAGTTTATTCTATTCCATGGGGTGGGGAAGCCCCTTGCCTTCCAACGGCACCAGGACTAAGGGCCCTCATTGTCTAAATTTTCCTATGTCATCCAAACTTCTTGCAAGGATCCACCAATACAAAGAGGTCTTTAAATTTACACACAGAAGGGAAAAATGGAAGAGAAGCAGCAACAGCATATGTCTGTCTCCCCAAGCCCTGCACCACTGATCCGGAGATACACTGCTATAAAACATCTACAAATGGACAAGAAAACTCAGTAAACTCAGTGATTATGAATAACCAAGCCTGGAATCCATGACTCTGAGCAGAATTGTAGGCATGAATCCTGATATAGACAGGATGGCAGGCAGCTGGTGCAGGCTTTTACTGGAGATGATTCAGCCAATGGGAGGCCATTTGAGCTGATTTCCCTGGCAATCACCAATTGGGGTGAACCAGCTGAAGTGTCAGTGTTACAGTCTGCTCCTGCCTCTGCAGGGAGCTATGAAGTCCACAGCTGGCAATCAGAGGGAGGGGGTTTTGTTTTTGTTTTTTCACTTCAGTGCAAGTTTTGCCCTAAGGATTGTAGGTTTGGACCAACAATATTTTCAGTTAAATGGACCCTGAAAGATTATTATGTAGTAAGATTTTGGTCCTGTTTCTTGATCTACTTTTAGATCTGTTTACAAAGCCGGTGCAAGCTTTTATTCATATCCCCCCTCTTCCCAAACCAAAAGCTTTAGTGCTTTTTGTTTTTAATCCATGCAGCTTTTACAAGCAACCTTGTCCTGTGTTCCGGGTGCAAGGGAGAGAGAGGGGGAAATTGTCACAGGAACAGATCTTAGTTTCAAGTTTCCAATGGGATATTTTATAAGAAGTTAGCTAAGATCAGGGATGTTTCCCTGACAGGAAGTCTCACAACTGTTAACATGGGACTCCACGTATATGCACAAGAGTACCAGGGCTACTTCACACACAATTGCCTGTGTCTGCGCGTGTGCCTCCAAAGATTTCACTTCCATCCAAAAAAAAAAAAAAGCATGTACATAAGTAGGAGTATTGGCCACCTGTATATCACCAGCAGTTTGAGCACAGCTTGTACAGTTCCCGTGTGGTGGGTTCTAATCCCAAGCAGAGCTAGAGTTTTAAATGCTTCACCCTTAGGATAGATCTGCACTGCAGTTAAAACCCCCTGCTTGGCTCACAGGCTCACTGTTTAATTTCAGTGTAGACAGTCAGGCTGGAGCCTGGGCTCTAAGATCCTGCGAGGTGGGAGGCTCCCAGAGCTTGGGCTGCCTGCAGACCAACCTCTCTGTGCCACACTTAAATAGCCCCTACCCCAATCCCGAGTCATCTGGCACGAGCCAGTCGCAGGTGTCTAATTGCAGTGTAGACATCTCCTTAGAGGAAGGTGAAGTGAATGGTGTAAATTCCTCTGTCCCAACCCTCAAGGACTAGAAAGAATTTGAGGGTTTTAGAGAGAGTAATTGAGGCAGAGTCAATGGTTTCCTGAAAGTGGAGATAGTGTAGGGAGGGAAGAAGTGGAGGCCTCAGATGGAGAGTGTGTGGATGTGATGGGGAAGTGCGCCAATGGGTGTGGTGTAAAATCCTAGAAAGATTGGAGGGGTGATATCCAGGGCCTGAGGTGATATCCAGGGTAACTGAGGGTAGAGGAGTGTTTCTTTCCCCTGTGACTGGAGACACTTGGACTGGTGCATGTGCCTCTCAGGGGAATGTTACGAGCACACAGGCTTGCCTGTTGGCATCAGATGCTCCATCCTTTCATACATGGACAAGGAAAGGGCTGCTTTCCCAGTACATTCATGTGAATAGATGCAGCCGTTTTATAAAAGATGAGCAAAAAAGTGGTTTTAAACATTATGAAGACAAAAGGCCAAATTCTGCTCTCATCAGTATAAACATAACTGACCTCAGTGATTTACTCTGGATTTACATCAATGTAAATTGGAGAAAGTTTGACCTTGAGTGCCTAATCTGTATATAGCCACTGTAGCTAATAAAAGTGCTACTAGAAATATTCAGACTTAGACTGGTAAATGGATCTTGTTCCTAGCAGTTTGCTGCTTGAAGCAGTTGCTGTGCAATGTTAAGAAGTAGTGGTTATTTTAATTAAGAGCTATAAAGTTTCCTGTTGTTGCACACCCAGTTCCCAGGGGAAAAAAGTAACATTTTGGGGCAGATTTAAATATGTTACATCTTGTTGGCAGTAATTAGTGTTGTTCTTTTTTAATTAATTAAAAATATTGAATGATCTGTTACACCCTCCCAAACGACTTCTGTGAGCCAGCATTGCTTCCGCAGAGTTCTCTATTTGGGTCACAAGGCAGTGTTTCTCACCAGGGCGCTGTTGTTTCCTCTTCCGACTCTAGTAGATTACAGATTATACTGGAACATGTCTGGGGAAAGGTCAGAAATGAGGGTGAAAGTCCTGGAACTGTAGCTGGGAAGCTTTTCATTCTCATCTATGAGACTTCTCCTACTGAATAAAAACCAAAACAAAATAAACCGCCACATGCATGATTTTTTTAACAGCATCCTCTTTTATATTTAGAAAGGATTGTATTTGTCTTGCGTTAAATAATTAGTGAGTATTTGGTTGAGGAATCTCTTACAATAGGCAGCAAATGAAGGCTAAGCATGCTTCATTTTCTCATTGCTCAGCCTGCCAGTGATTGTGTAGATTCAAGTTATTGTGTGTTTTACTTACACTCAGTAAGTTGCAGGATATTGATATTTGATGTTAACTTTGTTAAAATATTTGTTGCAGTTTGAATTTTAGTTTATTAAGTACAGTAGGAGATTAAAAGCAGACCAAGTGCTTCGGAATTGAAATGATATAATTGTGTTACTTATTAATTTTATTGGAATTATACAAGGAAGAATAAGAACACAAGGAAATACAGGATAATTTAAAAAAAAACGTACATCGTTTTACTATGTAGCTAATAGAAGTTCAGTTCTACTCATTTTTTTCTGGAAACAACACAGAACAATTGGATGCTTATTATTCCCAGTCTACTAATATAAAACCTTACATAGGGCTAAAACCTGCTTGCCTTACTTATGTGTAAAGTGAAATTTCACAGTGCACACCATCATCCCACAACAGCTGACATTAGCCAGTGCAAGAATACCATATCCAGCTGAAACTGGGGGGGAAATTTAGTAGGTAGAATTATATAATCTGACCTTGAATTTACCCAAACTCTGGTGTTCACACCCCTTCCTGTATTAGAAAGTGCACCTGTGATTTTAGAGCTTGATAGTGAGGTACTGGGTACCCCCTTCCCCAGTTGATGGAAGTTGGTGATCAACTTTGTAGGTTTGTCCCTTAAGTAACCAGGACTTAATTTTTTTTGTCTGTTCTAAAAGGTGACATCTTCAATAGGAAGGGGCCCCTCAGTATCCTACCCGACTGCCGACCAAGCCCAAATCTATATTGAGTTCATTGTCAAGTGATCAAGCAGTGAATCAACTCAGTATGCTGCTTGTTTTTGGAATGTATTACAAACTAACGATTCTCGCATGTTTTGATCAAAATGCAGTTTTCTGTCAGGTCTGGAAAAATTCAATTCCAAAACCAAGTAGAAATGTGCAACTCGCTCTGTCATTTAAATCTTACAGATTAACTCCCTACAGTACGTTTTTCTGGTTTGTACTTTTTAAAGTAAAATAAAAAAATTGTAAGTTAAAAGTTTGTCTGTAGCAGTCATCAACCTTATGTCCAGTTTTCAGAAGTACCTTGGTGCCTGGTGGTTTGCCACTTTCATATATTCTGAGTCACTGCATTCAGCAGCTAAGAACACCGACCCTTCATATTCTGCCCTTTTTTTTTTTTTTAAGGGGTGGGCAAAGGTAAAACTGAAACGGCATTAGCCTTGCAATGGCATTACCTGGGAGTTGCGGCTGATGTCTTTTCCACAAATGTCCAACTTTGTCAAAAACCAGTAAATCTTGTGAAGTTTATTTTCCTTATAGCATCTGTGTTTTATAATGGTGCTTTTAATTTGTTTTTACTTTGTCTTTTGGGATTTCTTTTGTCCGGCGCTTTCAGGCCTCCCTTTTTTCAGTGGAAGTGAGTATGTTAATGATGACTGGTTTGGGAATATACCCCTGCAAAGTTGACATGACAGCCTGTTCGCTCTGTATAATAACAAAGCCCATTGTTATTTTCTCTCTTCACTTTTATCTTCAACTTAATCCATTACCCCTGTGAGTATTTGTGGTATAAAATGCCTGGGAAAAAACATGGCTCAGAACACTGAATGGGTCATAGAAGGTTTTCTTATCCCAGACTTTATGCCAATTGGTACCCAAGATAGAACTAATTAATTATTTTTCCCATGCCTCTGTAGGCAGACTTTATCCAATGAAATATTGTCCTTTTTAATAAATGTCTGCTGTTAGAATACCTTTTAAAAAGGCAAGAACATCCCATGATTTCCTCCTAATTTCATGGTTTATTCACTGTCTCTATGTCTCTGTGTAAACATTCATAGATAAGATTCAGCAGCAGCTTCAACTAAAACAAGAGAACCAATTTCAATAATGGTAATCCAAAAAGCAGAATTTGGATTCGGGGCAGAAAACACTCAAGAAGTTTGGGATTTGGGTTTAGCTCAGATCAGGAGTTTGGATGCTTATCCAACCTTTCTCTTCCTCTTGAATCTGTAAAATTTGGCTGGGAATTTTTGTGAGAACTGCCTTTCAGGTGGTGTTCTGGCCCTTGACTGGAACCTGGGAGTGCCGAGATACAGGGAAGTGGCACAATGTACATAAAAAACCACCTTAAATTAAAGTGCCCACAGCAGATGGTAAAAACAGCCCCTCCTTGCACAGCCCTTAAGCCTGACAGAAGAAAAACCTCTCCAGTGACATCCTATAGACAGATAAATACTTAACCAAAAAGATGTGCCTTGCTCTGTACTCTGAAGGTCAGTAAACTCAGACACTGGCAGATCACCAAGGAAGAGAGATCCACAGCTAGGGACGCTCTAGTGAAAATGTTCTGCCTCCAGTCCTTACGAGGGCACGTCTGTCATGAAGGTGCCAGGAGTTTTGGTTTTTTTTAAGTTCCCTCTGAATGGATTGCTATAGAAGGTATTCCTGGAAAAGTCAATCAGGCAGTCCCCTGCCTGGTTTATGTGCAATTGTCAGTATGAAAACAAGCTTCTGAAGTTAGCATGTCATTTCAAGCTAAATTTTTAACGTTTAGGGAAGCTGTTGGAACTGTATTCCTACTTTTTGTTACTTATCAATAGGTATATTTGAAGTGTTGATTTATCCTATACACATACTGCAAAATAATTTGACTGTGCTATGCTGAAGGATTCTTCACTATACAAAATTTTTTTGATATTTCTGGAGCACTTAAACTTTGTCGCTGTGTCCTTTGACAGTGAATCAACAACTGCTTGAGCTGTGGAAATAATGTGGATGCTTGACTGCATTCTTTGTGCTCTTTTGGCCTGATCCTACTGTCTTGTGCGCAAAACTCCCATTTACTGCAATGGGAGTTGCATGCTTCTAAGGGCTAGAGGATGGGGGATAATTTTTTACTGGGTTTTTGGGCAGATACAATAGCATCCACAAAGTTTAAAAAAACCCTGACCTGTTAAATGTAATCTGTGGAACACCACTTCATTCCAGTAGTGGATGTACAATATAGGTCTTGCTGAATGCATGATAAAGAAATCCTAGTCACAGAGTGCATTTACTGTATCCCCACGGCTATGCAATTAAGAAGTCAAGGTTGTATCTTTATGATGGGACTGAGGCAACATTGTCCAGACAATAGAGATACCACTTTATAGAACATTTCCATACTAAAAGTATCTAAATATAATTCAAATGAAAGCTATTATTATTACTCTTTCTAAATAAAGTAGCATTTTTCCTAACCTGATTCATCTGCACTAAGTAGAGCTTATTTAAAAGTCAAATTATCAAGCAAAATGCTCACTCCTAAGTAACTAAAATTTCTCTCTTAACCCTTTTGTACCATTCTGATTTTTAATTTCTGATTTGCACCATGGCTGGTGAATGTATTTTCAAAATTATGCAACTAAATTTTGCTTAAAATAAAGTGTAGATTGATAGGTATTTGGTGGCAGATTAGATGTTTAAAATATTTGCATCTGTTATGTTTGGATCTTTTACTCTCGACTTTATTTCTGCTGTGAAACGTTGAGTGTTTTGATGACTGGGTTGGTTAATTTTTAATTTAAATTTGTATCTTCTCAGTCAGTAAAGCTTTATTTTTAAAACTAAAATATCTGAACTCAGAAGATATTTCTGCCCTAGAAATTATGAACAAGTTAAAGTCCTGCTTCTTACCCACAGCTAGTTACTTCGTAACACACCTCTTTCATCTCTAAAGGATAGTGATTTTTGCACAGTCTGCAGGCAATGCTTGTGAAGAATTAGTTAAACTTTGATTCTGTTCATATATTTATTTTTAATGCAATTTTCAGCTGAAAGCAAGGCATATTTTTCGTTCTGTGTAGAGTATCTGCAGTAGGTTAAATGAGAGCACCTTAACTCTAGCACAGTTTTAAATGATAACACCAGTGACGTTTTAAAGTGAAAGTGTTTTCATTAAATATTACAAATGGCAAAGTGCTTTGTTAGAAACAACAGAAATGAATGCATATAGGATTGGTTTTCCAAGATGGTTTAAAGAGTCAGAAGTCACAATCTTGAAAACAAACCTCATATAGTCAAGTATCATGTCTTTGTTAATTCTGACTGGAAGTAATGTCTTAATTCCTGCAAAGTGACTGCAATATGATTTAGTCAGGAATTAAAGTAGGATTTACAGCAACGATTCTTTGTACAGTCCTTCTAAAAAAAAAAGTAAGTAAATAAAAGCTGCTTTAATGCATTCCCAGAACACAAGCAAACAAGCTGAAAGGAATATTCTATTTTATTCTAATTTATCACCTCTTAAGCATCTTTATTTCCCTTTATATATTTTTGTTCTTCCCTTTTTTTTTCTTGTCTTCCTTTGGTTGTCATTAAAGACACCAGAAAAATGCTTACTGTAAAAAAGTAAAGTATTGTATAATGTATCAAACAACTCAGAAAAATGTTGCTACTCCTTAGATCCTTCACCCTATAAAATACAAATGTTACAGTGACTAATTGGTGTGCATGTGTGTGTATTGGTATTTTTAAGATTCCTGAAAGAGGATCTAATTCTCCAAACTGCTGAGTGTCCTCAACTGCCCCACAGGATCCCTCAACTTTAATGGGAGTTGAGGGAGCTCTGCATCTTTCAGCGTAGATCTAATTTATGATTACTCACTTTTCCTGCACTCAAAAATCCTATTGAATTCAGTGGCAGCTTTGCATTTGGAAGGCTAATTAATTGCTGCATGGTACTGAGATTTGAGTGCATTGAGTAATTACGGATTCCTTGTACGTACTGTATACAAATTACTGTTGCAACAGGCAGATGGGGTTCAGGGCTTGATCAGTGCAGCATTACAATTACTCATCATAGTCCTAACAGAAAAAAGAAAGCAAGGTATAGATATTTGGAATCACTTTTTTAGGTATCACAGTTTTCTGTGTTGAATGTTGCTGCTTATGTTGAATACAGAGTGAGGAACACATATTTTAAAAGGGGCTTGATGACATAATAGTAACTAATTACACAAAAATGCAGAAAACTATTTTATACTCTTTCCACATGAACCGAGAATGAATCTTCAAGGAAACTAATCAAAGATTTTTTTGAGAAAAGAATTGAAGCCTCAGGCTTAATTTAAACATGAGGTTTTTTTTTCTTCCTTTCTTTCTTGTTATTCCCCCCCCCCCCCCAGCCCCAAGTTAGTTCAGGAAAATCTCTATAGTTCTAAATGAAGTCTGTACTCAGAGACTATTCAATAGGCTGGTTATTCATTAAAGCCCTGCCATTTTTCTTAAAATGTATTGAATAATGCGCAGACCGGATACCTAACACAAAATACACTTTGTAATTTCATCATTTTTTTGTTTGTGTGCTTTCCTAAAACACAGAGTTCTACATACTTGGTAGAAAAACAAACACAAAACCCCAAGCTAACGGTTATAAGGTATTAAAAGGAGGGTAAAGGAAGCATTGAGTGTCTTTAGGAAGATGAGACATTCATTAAGATTTTTCCGCCTTCCTTTTCCTATCTTCAATCCATCTGAAGTACCATTATAGCTTTTCAGCCTGCTTCCTGTGAGAAACTCTTTTCTTTGCTGTTATTCTTCCTTGAAAAAAGGTGGCTGCACTTCAGTCAGGATTGTGTGGATTTGGCCTGGGATTTGTATAATATCTATGTAGAATGCATCAGTTGTTTAGGAACTTAATTCCCAATATGGCTTCCTTTTGATTAAGGACAAAGCCAGCATTTCACAGCATTATAGGAACACAGAAAAACAAGTTAATGATCTAAACCTTTTAATTCACAGTTGCTTGTCTATTTAAAGAACTTTTGATTCTATTATAAACAGACTGGCCCCTTTTTGTTTCATTTCTTTCTTTGGTTTCTTTACATTTCTTTCCCTCTTGGCCATGAAATTTGTAGCTAGTTTCCTTTTCTAACTGAAGACTGAAAGGTTGTGATTGCAGAATGATACAGAAAGTAGGAAAGCGTATCTAAACTAAGCATATGTCCAAAACAGACCTTCTGTCTTAGTAATTTGAAACAAGTTTAGTTTAGTGTGTGTGTGTGTGGGGGGGGGATTCTTTCCCTTTTCTAAATGCTATATTTTGACTATTTTATTTCTCTTGTTTTGAAGGAAGTGAAGTTTTTCTTTTTACAATAAACTCTTGATTTTTCTCTTATTTTAGTTTAACTTTCCTTCATTTTATTCTTTATATGTCAGTAGCATGTATTTGTCTATCCTTTCTTCAGTGCAGCAGATTGCTATTATAGGATACTATACTTTCACTCATGGAGGCAGCAAAACTGTTCTTTTTCAGAATTTCTCAGTGTAAAGCACAGTATGCGGTACTGCAGGACAAAAATTCCTTTCTAGAGTATTTACCTTTTCCATAGACAATTTGGATTCAAAATCTGCTTCTCCAATTGGACTTTGAAATTCCTTGATATGTGAAACTTGCTCAATAGAACAGCAGCACCATGGCTGACTTTATTACTATAGGCTACAATTTCTTCATCTCCTTAGATATGAAAAATATTTTTATTGCTGTTGTATCTGCTTCTGTTTATTTTTCTATAGTTTTAAGATGAATTCTGTAGAGATTTTTTGTTTTTCTTCATCAATAGAAGTCTATTATTGTATATTTAAAACTGTTAATGTTATGTGGTTATCAGAAATGATAAATGGGGAAAAATTTCCAGTAATAATTTTTTAAATTATTTCCATCTCTTCAAGGTAAACTGAATAACCAAGATACTTACAATAATTTCACTAATAATAATCCTGGGAACCCACGACTCTTGCCACTTCCAAGTTTGACTGTGGTGGTACCTCTTGCACAAATCAAACAGCCAATGACCTTAGGGACCATCACCAAACGCACAGGGTAAGTGTACCTGCATGCCATTTCTTATTAACGCTGTTTGTGGTCGTTCGACAAAATACTCATAGAACTAATTCATGCGGTTAGAGATGCTTTTCTGATTTATGCTTTGTGTTTCCAGCGTACATATAATTCCGTGGCACAAAACTTAGGTAGAAAGTAACAATAACAATGACAAGTATTAAAAATACATAAAACAGATCTGTCTAAGAATTCAGAAGCATAAATGTTTGTTTGTTTGGATAGATGGATCATTTTCTTGCAACCACTCCATGGACATATTCTACATTGACATGAGTAGACATTATGCATAAGGAACAAGTATAAAATATGTTTTGGTCTATGTTGAATCATATACGGCGAGCTCTTGAATAGTTTCCACCTTAAAGAAAACTTGTTTTAAATATGTTTTTGATTTTAAATTCTTCAACCATAGTGGTAGTTGTCTGTTACATATGGAAAGGCAGCAAACCAGGGGTGACTATAGATACATATATAGAAAAATCCTATACACATAAATATATGTTTCTAATGTTTTCCTGACAGTATAATTCTGTCTATGTGTACCCTATTGATTTGAGTAATTTTTTTTATAAAACACATCTCATTGGAACCCTAAAAATCCTCTTCATTTTCACCATTTTTACACATCCCATGCACTTAGGATGAAGGTAAGGAGGACTAGACAGATTTCCTTCTGATTTCATCGATCAGTCACAGGGGTCACTCATGGGTGCTTACAAAGGAACTGTCTTTTTTTCCCTGTATTTGTACAGCACCTAGCACAGTGGAAAACTGGTCCATGACTAGGGCTCCTCGGCACTATGGTAATTAAAATGATATTAAGACCCCCTGTACAGTGGACTACCTCCACAGCACTCCTCACCCCAATCGCTTAACTTAGTACAGTAGGCTAAGACTTGGGTTTGAAGCACATGCATGTCTGCTGCCACATGTTGGAGTTCTCCTCTCCATAGCTCTTAAAGGGCCTGTGGAATTTTTCAAAGATGTGTTTGGTCCCGTGTCCTTGATCAAAATTTCCCTTTCCACTTACTGTTCTGCAGGATGCTATTCGCTTGTTGATTTTTCGCCATCCATCCAAGAGTCAGCAACATTTTAGTAGTTATATATGTACGGCGTATAAAGCACTTTAGGATCCTCTGGTATGAAAATCACTACTAAATAAATGTACATTATTATTATTATTTTATTTATTATTAAATAGGACATTAACCAACCATATAATGCACACTTAGCAAAGAGGCACAAAGTAAGTTCAGGTTTCGTAGATTTGAAAATTTTGGGGTAGTTGCTCCTGAAATTGACCAGCTGACCGTTGATATTTTGTGTACTTAAATAGCCATCTGTCTCTGGAAACTTCCAGTTTCTGCAGTTCATGAATAAACTCTCAAAGATACATTTTTTTCCCCCTCCTTCCTGGAGAAGCTCAAATCCTGAAGGTTCAACAGTCAGAGCTTTATTTTAAAAGTTTGACTCAGTCATTCCCTTATTGACTGAGACTTTTATGTGTATGAGAAACATTCTTATGTGGATACACTAACACAACTCCCTTCTATTTCATGGAGTTTGGGGGGTGGCAAGTAAGTACCATCTTGCCACCCTTACTTAGTTCCCTCCTCAAAGCCACATTACCAGATTTCACATGGGGATAGGTAAATTTCACTTTAGTGCCCTTCAATGGGAATTTTACTTGAGTAAGCATAGAGTAAGGATTTCAGGATTGTGCCCTTTATTCTGGTTAATTACTCATTCTCTGATGTGATGTCTGGGATATTTTATAAAATGTATTTATTATTATAGTTTACATAGCTCTACAGGTATGCCTGGCAAGGTCCTAAAGGTCATATAATCTAACCACCCAGTTCTGCTCCCACTGATGTGAATGGGAGTTTTGTCAGGCCTTACTGCCGAGTTACGAGCAAAAGCTGAACACTTGTGATACTCCTTGACTTTGGTGAGAATTGGAAGTTCTCACACCTCTGATGATTTGCCTCTGAACTGTGCAGAGAATTGTAGACAGAATGTGTGGAACAACAAAGAAGCAGGGACAAGGGAAAACTGTAGTTTATTTCTTCCGTGCATATGTTGCAGGTGTTGGGTTTTTTTGCAATCACACGTGCGGGAGGAAAATGGAGCATGGAGATGAATGCTGGAAAGAAAGTGAGCAAGGAAGAGGAGAGGGAGGGAGACTGATGACCAGCAGGAGGGAAGGCATGGCGTGTGCATCAAAAGAGGAACAAGTCACAAATGGGAGAAGGAGACAGATGAGTTGAGCAAAAGGACTGGGAGGAGTACAACAGAGGGAGGAGGAGGATCTGAGAATGTAGGTTTTGGCACAGACACAGACTCTTGGAGATGAGCACAGGGAGCTCGAACCACAGTGATAGGCCCCGTAGGAACTGAGAGCGAGGGAGATGGTTGAAGGAGACAAGAAGCCAGTGGAGACGTGAGGAGGGGAATAACATGATTGGAGTGACAGAAGGGGAAGACGGTAAAAGTCAGCTTTGTGGTTGTAGTCAGCCCCACTTCTTTGGTTTTCAGCAGTAATTTTTGCTGCATTTTCTGAGGCCATTTATAAAAAAAAGAAATTTGATGGTGATGCCATTGAAATTTTGTAAAAGTAACGCAGAAATAACTGAAATCTTGCATTTTATTTCTACATATCATTTTGTACCTATCTTAATTGTGTAGTTCATGCTCAGCTTTTTCCACATGTAAATTTCCTATTCACAAACGTTGCCTTGTCCTATTATTTTGTGTAATTTTTAAAATGAATTGAGCATAAAATATTCAATGAGGCTTACGTAGGGGAAAAAATGGTCCTGGAAAGGACCCCAGCTATGTAAGTACAATTTTCATGAATGGGCTGATAATATTCAGCAAATCCCATGTAAATGTGTAATACTAAGCTTATAGCTGCCTTCTTTTGTTCTGTGTCCAAAATATTTGATGAACGTACACAAAATTAACATGAAAAGCTGTATTTACAAAGCAGAGATTTAAGAAGAATGCCTAGGATCCAAGAAGCCTGGCATGCCTAAAATGGCCAAATTGAGACAGCAGCCTTAACTTAAACCTCCAGGGGGCAAAGCGTGTGTTTGACATATTTAACATCTGCCCTCATATTTCTAGAAACACATAGCAATGTAAGTCTGTACGGTGTAATATTTAGACAGGACAGGGACCATCTGCCTAGCTCTAAGAAGTGTAGGAGGCATGTATTACTACAAATGGCAAAAGACAGATGTATTTACACCTACGTGGTCAGCACCTTGAAGCACTGCTTCAAGGAAACAAGGCACTCTTTGGAAGCAGCTGCTTAACCTTGTGATTGTGCAGTGATCAGAGAAGGAGGAAGTGCTTGAAATCAGTTGGATTTTACAACTACTATACAATAGTCATCAAAATTGGTTCTTTCTGTTGCTTTTAAAAATCAGATTTTAAATCTATTATGGTACAATTCCAGAAAGAAAAAGCAAGACTAAAACAATGACAGATAACTCCTAGTTTAACTGCTTTATTAGTTATTAGCATCTGAAAAGCCCCTCTTTCATTAGAACACTTAAGCAGCATTTATAACTGGATTCATCAAGCAAACCGTGGTTGGTTTTGTTCTAGTTTTTCCTAGGACAACAAAATATTTTTTTCATACAAAAATATTAATCAATGCCCTTAATATTATCGATCTCAAATCAACATGTTCTTTTCTTGGCAACCAGAGAGGAGTAAACTTTCAGAATGAGTCCATAGTTAGCCCCATGGGAATGAAATACAAGAATCAGGAGTTGCGTCATCACAGTGTTTATCACTGGAGCTTTTTTTGTCAAGTAAACCTGCAAAACTCAACATTTTCTGACCACTCATTAAGCTCCTTTCTTTTGAATGCAGGTTACACCCCTAGTGTTGAATACCTGAGGGTGAGCTTACCAAGAAAAATGGCATCACTTGTTTTCCATGACTGTTCTTTCTTTGGTTTCCTTCCTGTGCTTCTTCCCTTGACTTTTTCATTCCCCCACCACTTTCTCTTAAACTGTCTATTCTCCCATCTCCATTTGGCACGTCACTTTTACCCCCAATTTTTTAATAAGCCTCTTGACTCACTTTCCTGCAGTTTGTCCTATCAACACTTTAACACCACAAAAGATTCCCCAAAGGGACTCTCTACACTTTCAAAAAAGAAGGATGATATTGTAGTTAAAGCCTGCGTATGGGGGCTGAGAGATGTGGCTCCACCACAGATTTCCACTGTGTCTTTGGGTAAGTCACTGAACCATTGTGTGTCAGTATCCCTATTAACAGATAGGAACAATAATACTGACTTCCCTTGGAAAAGTGTGGTGTGCCCTAATTCATTCAATTTTTTTGCAAAGTGCTTATAAACCCTAAAAGGGAGGTTTCTATATAGGGACAAATGATTTATTTCCTGAGAGAAACAATAGAAAACTAGACAATCTGACTGTCTTGGGACCATTACAAAAAAGACAGCACTTGAATGTATTAATTGGAGGAAAGCTGTGTGTTTGCAGTTGACCTATTATAAGTACATCCTGTTTCAGTGGAGTGGATTGTATTTAGTTTCCAGTTCATACGAATGTGGTAAAATAGATGAACTGTAATAGAGAAGAAGAAATAAATGATAAAGTAATTGCTACAAAGGAAAATGCTTGTAAATGTTTGCCCCTTTGACAGCAGCATTTATTTTTTATTTCTCAAGGGATGGTCATTTATGTTGGTATCGTACTTCAGTCACAAATATAACATAGCTGCACTGAAACCCTCATATGTCAATTTCTGTAGTAGTCTCTTGCCAAAACAAAGCCTTACAGTGCTCCTTACAAGAACAGGAACAAATCTGATTTTTCCTCTTTGAAAGGTTTGAGTTCATATATGTGAAACTTTATCCATTTCCCCTCCTCCCGCTTCTTTTTATTATATAAAATAAGGAGAGGGAAATGTAGATAAAGTCTCTGATGTTGAAACGGGCTGAGATTTTATCATTTTAATGTTTCCCATCTCCTCTACTATTTGTTCAGAAAATCATTGATATCCGTTTGATGTATTTTGACTCAGAAGAGCTTAATTTATCCCAGGGCCGATTAGTGATGCAAACAAAAATAAGAAGAGCCATATCATGATCCAATTATGTAGGCAACAACAACGGAAAAAAAATCAGTATGCATTAAAACTAAATCCAAGTAAAAGCTTAGAAAGACAATGATCAGTGTGCCTGCACGTTTATTGAAAACTTTCTGTTTTGGACACATTTTTCAAACATGGTTATGTATCATCTGAAGAATGAGTATACTAAACTTTGGTAATAAAGAAGCAGCTCTAGCTCTTTGTAATTTGTATGAAGTATTGTGATTTATCCCTCATCTTGCCCAAATGTCACAGTTTCTTTATGAAATATCAGGGAAACCTGATAGTAATGGGGGGTTAGGGTAAGTAGATATTGTTGAATTTATTAAGATCTTGAATAGTTACATATTTTTAAAAAACATGCTAAAGCAGCAAAATCAAATAAGTTTTGGATTTCTTAAAACTCATGATCAGACTGAAAACTAGGTGAAAAAAATACTGTTTGAATTTTGAATCATCATCACCGTCATTTAATATTTTTTCCATTGGGAGACAATTCCCAATATACTCTCTTATGTGCACTTGGCATTCGAGCCACTGCAACATAGAACTTCAGTGCCTTCTCCCCCCCCGCCCCCCCCCGCCTTGACATTGCTGTGTTATTGTCACCCAGCATAGCCATCTGGTGCTGTCAATTCAAGGATGGGTTATCTTGTAATTTGTACATTGTCTTTTTTTATTAACAAACCAACCATGCTGTGTGAAGCAAATTGTAAAACATGTTCAGTTGCTTGTGTAAAAGACCACAGAAATGAATTGTAAATTAAGGAAAGCAGGGAACCGCGGAACAAAAAGGGGTTACTGCTGTGCTATCTGACATGTATATAGACTTTGTATTAAGAATGTAAGCTGTTCTTTTAAATGTAATTGCAGTTTTTCTGTGCTACAAGAAATCTAATCTATACTGAAAATGTGCGGTTTGAGTTAAATCTCTGTTGGTCACTTAGTTTATTTTTGAAAAAGACAGTGGTAATTTTTGTGATTTTAAAAAAGATCTCATGGTAACCTTCTTCAGTTAAATAATAATTTATAGAATTTTCAAACAAATACTTAATTCTTTCAATGTCCTTGTGATCTTAGGTAAGTATTATTTTCCCTGTTTTTACTAATGGAAAAACTGAGGCAGAGAGGTAAACTGATTTGCTTTAGGTGGGACTCAGCCAGGATTACAACTCAGCAATTCCCAGCTCCTAGTCCCATGATCAGACCACTAGCTAATGGCTCTACAGTTTTAGGCCAGGCAGATCCTTGGCTCTTGAGTATGTTGGTAATGGGTTGTGCAGAATAATGGAGAGTTCTGTTTTTTGTCAAAGGTTTCTTAAGTGCAGCACCACTTTCTTAATCTGTTGATGAATCCTTGGAGTGGCTTTTGGGACAATAACTCGCTGTCTGTGTTAGAAGTCAATTCATCCAATTAAACAGGGTTCTAGCACTATTCTAGAATGGCTAGGCATTTCCTCAAGGGCTGATGGTTCCACCCTAGTGCACCTTGAGGCAGAACTGGGACCCCAGTAGGCATGTGTATGAAAAGAATTTAATTAAAAGAGATTTTACTATACATGATAAAGCTGCAGAGCTTATAATACCTTTAATTTGGTCTCAGAGTCACAGTCGTGTTAGTCTGTATCCGCAAAAAGAACAGGAGGACTTGTGGCACCTTAGAGACTAACAAATGTATTTGAGCATAAGCTTTCGTGGGCTATAGCCCACTTCATCGGATGCATAGAATGGAACATATAGTGAGGAGATATATATATACATGTTCTCTGTGTGTATATATATCTCCTCACTATATGTTCCCTTCTATGCATCCGATGAGGTGGGCTGTAGCCCACGAAAGCTTATGCTCAAATAAATTTGTTAGTCTCTAAGGTGCCACAAGTACCCCTGTTCTTTTTTTTAATTTGGTCGTTGACCTACAAAACTAAAACTGATATTAATACTTCATTGCCCTGGCAAATTTTTTGTCCTGGTTTGGATAAGTACATCTTCAGATCCCTATGCATGCAGGTGTAACATTTTTGTTTTCTTTAACTTTACATAACTAATTTCTTAAAAAGATATCTGTGTTCACTGGTATTGCTCTCATGTCAAATTGGTATAAATTTAAGGTGAAAACGTATAGCTACATGCCTAACAGTCCCCTTTGTGATAGCCTTTTGTTTTATTGGGGTGGCTGAAAATATTTCACTTCAGTTTCATTTAGCAATTATTTGTCCTTAACTCAAAGTATAGAAAAAGTAAGGACACATCTGCATTTAAAAAAATTGACTGCAGCAATTATATGGGCAGTGCTAAATGCCCCAAATAAGGATTATAGAAGCCCTGAGCACATAACTGGCTTTAAATTTATTTTTCAGACTGTATACAAATGTCAGTATGATTATGGCTTATGCCAGGGTGATTTAAAACAAACAAACTGATTAAAACATTGGTAGTGGTGGGGCTTGATTTTAAAAACTATACTGTACATTGTAGAAAATAGTTTTAAAAACTGATTTTGTGCTGTAGACAGAATTTTAATAAGTGGCCAAACATATTAAGTTGTGCATCAGTATTAGATTTTATATCGGATGTTGCATTTAAAATTAGCGATTCTTTTCTTTGCTGCATTCCAAACTAGCTTGTAAGGGAAAAAGACTAGCATGTCATGCCACTGTTACGCATTTTAATTTCCAAGATTGTGTTTTTAAAATGGGGAAGAGGGAGGGGGGAGAACTTCTGTAAAAGATGGTGGTTCTACCTTAAGTTTATTTATTATAGGGCTGATCCCTTTCTGGCAATTATTTTTTTTTCCGACTCTCGTTGTCGGATTTTAAACATTTAATGACAAACACCCACACATCTGCTGCCGTTGATGCAAATTTACTTCGTTATCTGATTATTAATGTTGACTTGAATGTTGTTTTAAGGCCCTCAACTCTGTGTTTCCTCTGTAGTGCCTCTTACAAGGCATTGCCAGAGCATTTCAAAAAGGAAAACTATACTGTCTAACTTTTCAAAATCTGTCCATATTAAAAGTGATAGCAGCATGTGGATGCTATATTTACAGCAGTTACTGCATGAAGGGCCTGATCCTGTAAACACTTGCCTCCATGGGTAGTCACATTGATGTCAGTGGGACTACTCACATGAGTAAGTGTTTGGTTGATGTGGTCCTCACCAGCATGTTTGTTACCTTAGAGTTCAGCATACGGTCAGGGGCCTTGCAAACAGTTATGAAAATTATTTTATTTTATTTACCTTTATTTTAAATCTTAATAGCATGATATACACTGTACTTGTTGATAATGAGTTTTCATCTAATTTTTGTGCATTTTTCCCCTTTACATGAAGACCTTATCTGTTTGGAGCAGGATGTTTTTCCATAAAAGCTCCTTGGTGAGTTCTGAGTTCAATCCCAGCATGCCTATAATTCATTTGGTGTACGCACTGAAAATAACTTTACGTTCAAATTGTTTTTTTACTGCATGGGCTGATCCATAGGTGGAAGCACTGTATACTTACCACCTACTTTTAAACTATGGATAAATATTTGCCATCACGTGCACTGTGTTTCTCTCATGATATTTAATATGTTAAAGCAGACATTTTAATTCATATTTGAAGTAGGAAAATTTAGTTTTTAAAGTAGCCGAGATGTTAGAAAATATTAAAAAATAATCTGGTTAGGCAAAGTTGTATTCAATATCTGTTCTAAAAACATAATCTCTCTCTCTCTCTCTCTCTAATACACACACACACACACACACACACACACACACACACACACACACACACACACACACACACACACACACACACACACACAAAATATGTAGTGTCTAAACACTTTCCTTGCTTATGGACAGAAGACACTAGCTACTATGGGTTTCTCTGCAGTAAGTCAAATTAGGTAATAATAAAATACTAAACTAAGAGAAATGAAATAATATTATAATGACTAACCATTTCCTACTCAGGAAACCGCTTGAAATGATGAAACATTTTTAAGAACACTAAATAAACAGACATTCAGAAGTTCTTATCACTATGTCAAAAGACATGTTGTTTCTTAATAGTCAGCACATTTTTGTAATAAAATGTTTTAAACATTTAACATTGCAGCATATTGCCACAACCAGCTTAAAAAATACTGTACAGGCATGGAAGCATTAAAAGTAATCATAAGACGTTATTCTGTGCAAGAGACTGGTGCAGCCGCACTTGCAGTATTGTGTACTCTCCTAGTTACCTTATTCTAAAAAGAGTATGATCAGGTGGGTACAGATTTAGATAACTAGAATGATATGGGGGTGTGGGGATTTTAGACAGAAAATTTCAATAGCTATTGGGGACTTCGTACTGTAAGTGTGTAGTGATTGATATATGCGGCTCTCATTGCCAGTAATGGGAATTGTTCACATATATCCCTGTTACATCCAGATCAGAATATAATCCCTCAATCTGTATTCTGTGGAAAAATGGGGTTTAAGAGCCTCACAGTCTACAGCATTCTTAAGGGAATGGAAAGGGTAGATACTGAAAGGGATATTTGAACTAGCTCAAATACAGGAATAATGGGGCACCAATTTCTATTAGATAAGGGCTAAGA
The DNA here is from genome assembly GCF_016161935.1 of Mauremys reevesii. Taxonomy (NCBI): domain Eukaryota; kingdom Metazoa; phylum Chordata; order Testudines; family Geoemydidae; genus Mauremys; species Mauremys reevesii. Next base: position 18,809,996 of record NC_052642.1, read on the forward strand.
ACAAAAGGAAATAACGTGTAATTTCCTTATAGTGGGGATAGTTACTATGGGAGGGTTACTAGTGTCTATACTATAGCATCAAAATAGTTTTTAAAAATATAAATGAATTATTAAAGCATTTGTGCTGCAGATATTACGAGAAATAATAACTCAAAGTACTGGAGAGTTCAAGATAGGCCCTTTTGGGGTAAAATAACCTGTGTTTTTGCATACATACTGAAATGATCTTCCTAAGATTCATTTGTAAATGTAGTTTTCCATGTAGTTGAGCATTCCATCTGATAGTTTTCCCCTATTAACTATACAAGCATCAGACAAAAAGTTTTGAAGGTGGATTATCTAATAAATAGAAGCATCAGTAGCCTAGATTCATAAAGCAGGCTCCCCTAGCTTCAACAAAGACAGTCATAGACACTTGTCAACCAGAAATGATTTTAGAGTGAAACAAGATTAAAAGACCTAGATTAAAGAGAGGAATATATGAAATATAATAGACTTTAAAATCATTGCTTGTCTTTTACAAGACTCTTTTGTGGTCTGTTTGATGCCAGTGTTGGTGCATAAGAAAATAGTCTTTACTTGCCTCCACAGACATTGGGACAAAAAAAATACACTTGGGGGCAGGGAATGAAAAAGATGTAGGGCATGTTGTTTCCATTAAAATCTTAATGAGACTTCAAATTATGTCAGCAAAATGAGCAAAGATTTGACAGTTTATTGTCTGTTGAATTTAAGGGCCTGTAAATATTTTTGGGGTAGTTTTTCTTCTTTGCTCCATGGAATGGAAACTGGGATCATGTCTTTGTTTGTTTGTTTTTTAGGCAAAACACTATAAACTGCCGTAATTTATTTACAACATTTCTAATTTAACATCCCCATGGGTTATTCTTGAGAGAGAGACAATTTTTGAGTATTCTTGCAAATGTAACTGTAAATTTCATGCACTGTTTTCCTGCCGGTACTTTGAAAGACATCATTTACCAGTTTGTTCACTAATTTATTGTTGATATATCTTTTTCCTTCAAAATTAAAATACATTAACATTTTAGAGATTTCAGTTGTTCACCAGTTTGTAGGTTTGCAGATAATAATTGTCAGTTGTTGTCTTTGTTAATGCAACAAACATGAAAACTTATTCTTTGGTAACATAATTCTAAACAGGTAGAATGAGACTAATTAGCCCAAATACAGTGTAAATTGTAGATCAGTTCTATTATATCATATGTATGTAAATTATCTCTTTTACCTAATTAGTAGATTTTAATCTCCTAGATTGAAGCTAAAAACATACAATAATTCAATATGAATATCTTACCTTTTTTGCTTTTTAAAATGAATTTTAAAAGAATTTATTATAACTATTTCATTTATGAAACCACAATTTTAAGACTCATATTTAAAAGGGTAAAATTTATTTTTCAGACAGATGTAGCTTTTTGAGAAACCCTGTATGCCTGTTTTTGGTACTGTATAATTGTCTGCTTAGATAAAAAATATTTTACTTCTTATAATTCACCTTAACTCTCACACAACAAAACAAAATAGAAATTCAGAATGTTTAAATTAGTATCACTGCTATGATCCTTTTAGAAACATTTTTACGGTGATGCAACAAAAAAGACATTTGTAGAAGTTAAGCCTAAGGATTTGTTACAACCATCAGCAATTATCTTTAATTTTTAAAATAATCATTTTTCCTGTTATACTGTAGGCATGAAGAAAGCCTACATTTTATTTCTCTAAGTCTCTTCTTTGCAAGATCTGAGGAAATGGGACCTTTCTCTTGTTTATCAACTGCTTTCTCTTTTAAGTCCTTTTCTAAAGTAATTGCTCTTCTGATTTTTCCCAGGACATGTACAAACCTTACATGCGTTTAAATAAGATATAGGTTGTCATACAGGAACATTCAGATTCAGGAAAGCGTTACTATTTGAGGACAGCACCTTGTCTGGCTATGCCAAAAGGACAGGAGACATTTGACATGGGTTTAATCAGGCCGCAACTTTATTAATAGATGTCTGGGACTACCTAGCAGATAAAAATGTACAGTGCAGGTACCCCCATGTTTATTCTGTGATTACCCGGGGGGCTTTTACCAGCTCCCCATCTTTTTCCTTCCAGGTCACTCCATCTTAAAGATGCAGGATGGTCACTAACATGTGTTTAACTTTAAATTGAAGTCAATGGGACTGAAGTACTGTCCTGAATAGCGAGAGATTTAAGTGTGTGCTTAACTGCTCCCCTGAATCAGGACCTAAATTTATGGGGAAATTAAATATTTATTGTGCAGCTTTGATACTATTCAAAAAGTAGGGTGCTTAATTCTTTTTGACATTTTAACTGGCGAACTCATGAACATTTTCAATTTTAATCTTCTACTAAGTGTAATAAGAAATTATTTAAGGCACTGTTTCCTAGTGGTTAGTACATTGGACTGGGGACAGGAATTCCTGTGTTCTGTACCCAGCTTGGTCGCTGTTTCAGAAAAAAATTGCTGGCTTTTCTTTGCTTCTCTGTTGGTCAAATTTGGCTTTTAATAAGAGATTTGCTGCTGTTTTCAATTGGAGTAAGAGCAGGCCCAGTGCTTGTAAAGCACTCGAAGATGTGGTATATAGGGTCCTGTCTTTCACTAATTCAGACAAACTTGCATTAGAGTTAAAGCAGGGTGAAGTTTTATTATTGTGCTAAATTGTGCTCCTGAGATCCACATACAGAGTGGATCCTATTCACATACATCTCCCTCCCATGCATAAAGGCAGTGTCTTCCCCCAGACCTGAGGCCAGACCTAAGAAGGTATTTGTGTGGTAAGAAGTGCAGGCTGGAGGACATGCATTATCTCACTGGCCCCCACCTCCATACCCCTCCTCCTGCTTGCTGCAGAGCTCAAGGTGAAAACAAAAAGCATCCAGAGTCAGTATGCCATTTCCATAGGGCCTTACCCCACCCTGCTGCTGGCTGCCAGAGTGGCTCCATTGGAGCCAGAGCATGGTGAAGTGGTGTGGGGGCCCCAGGACCAGTGTGGATGAAGGTAGATGGCCCTGGTCTCTTGTAGATCCCAAGGATCTACAGGGTTTGTGAGTTGGGCCTACAGCCTGTTAATTTGGAGGGGCAGGTGAGAATACTCCCCAGCACCACTAATGAAATAATTAGGAAGAAGTCTCCATCAGAGAGAACCTCTAAGAGATGTCCTCCACCTTTTTTTCCTTTCCTGCAGATTGGCCCACAGGAGGGGGGCTATGGGTCCCATTGTTATTAGTCGTGTCTTTTCGCCTTGCTGGTCCATGTACAGTAGTTCAAAAAAGACCCAGACCTAGAAAAATAGGATATTTGATCTTGTTGGTATCTGTTAAATATAGTGCAATCATCTGTCAAGGTGATGCATTGAAAATAAGGACAATGTATACTTTATACTCATTAGTTTCCCATCTTGTTTTATAAACCGATTGATTCTTTTTTGAGCTTTATCTTGGTGCATCATATCCCTTGTAATAAAAATTATGGTTTAATGTGTTGAAAGTTATTATACTTTAAATATTCATTTAAATTAATTTTTTTAACGTGATGCCATTTGGCTTATAATTTCAGTACTCAAAGAAATTTATGAGGTGTTGACAGGTTAAGGGGGAGTAAAGAGCAGGAGTTCACAGTAGAAACAAGTTAGTCACCACCTATCGTCACCGTTCTTGTTTTGTTATCATTTATGAAGCTTGAAAAGTTGATCATGTACACATAATAATTAGGATTTATAGTTTCCAAGAAGATGTTAAAAAATTCACAATTACATGAATATATATTTCTTTAACAGTTTTACCACATATCGGTTTTGAAAACCATTGAATTCCAGAAGTCCTTTAAAGGAAAGTAGTTTGGGAATATGTTTAAGAAAACTCTCTGGTAAATTAAGACTGGTAACATTAAAGATTCCAGTGTTATAAAACTTTCCAGTATGGATTTGTTGACATCATTATAATTTGTTCAGAAATATGTCTAAACCAAATATGATATACATTTTTTTAACAGTACTAAGTTTAACCACATGAGAACCATGTTTTACACGGTCTCCACTTTCTGTCTACAAAACATCATTCTTGAACAGAAAATGTTTTGGCACTGAAAACCAACACTTAAAAGCATGCCTTGAAAGATGTATGTTGTAAAGATATGGTGTAAATATAATGTAGTTATATCATTTCCTTTAAATGTGCTTATATTTGTTTTTGGACAAGCATAATTCTTTGGCAGCTGGGGTGGAAAACGCCTCTATAGAGGTTTTCATTTTTTATGATTAGAAGACCAGTTACAGTGCTGTAAATTCATAAAACTCTATTGAAGCCAATTGAGTTATTCTAAGAGTTACACCAGTGTAACAGAGAGCAGAATTTGACACAGAGTATATTTCCCTCTTTTCCTGTTTTTTCATGCATATGTTCCCCCCCCCAAAAAAATATTTTTGTTGTTCTCAGATTTTACTATGAAAATATTCACAATTATCTGCAAAACTGGTGACAGGAAGAAATTAATACATCTCGATCGTACTCGCCCTCAATTTTTGCTTCATATGCAACTAGTCATATGCAAGTTACTGTCATACCAGACTCTCCTGTTTCTATATGAAATACAATCACATATTGTTTGAGGTGTATTTCAATAAATAGCAATATTCATATGCGCATACATTTAAGCTTCCACTTCCATTTCTGCAAGAGACACTCTTCGTGTGTTAATAATCTATTGATACCTTTTCATTGGAAGTTAAGGAACTAAAAAGTAGTGATAGAAGTGGTAGAAAATCTTGCTTTTATAAGCTATTTTAAAAAAAAAATCATAAAATCTAGCAAACGTTAATATTTCAATGCCAGTTCTAATATTTTAATGTAGATGGTAATAGTTCCTTTGGAAACAAGGCAGTTTAACAATCTATAGCTGGGAACTTTTTAGAGCACAGATTTCTGACCCAGTAGTCTGTAATTAGAGTTGTAACAATCTGATATACCAAGTGCTATGTGGTAGATCAGTAATAGGGTTATTGATACAATAAATTATAAGTGCTCTTTTGGGGCTTTCTGGTCTTTCACAGATGCATGAGAGGTAGGAGCCTGATCAGGAACCCACAGAAGTCCCCGGGAGTCTTTCCAATGACTTTTGTGGCTTTGGCACAGGCCCTAAGTCGGTGTAATGAAGAGTCTTTTGAGAGGTTTTTCAAAACAAAACATTCTCCTGTGTGACCACAGACTCATTGTGTGTGTGACCTGCAGCAAGCAGCTTAACCTCTCTGTGCCTCAGTTGACCCATCTGTGAAACCGGCATATTGCAGGCCCCCGGGGGTGTTAGGAGGCTATATTACTGTTATCTATAAAGTCTTTTGAAATCTTTGCCTGAAAATGCAGTATAATTGCAAACGATTAATCTTTTCTCTCAATCTTAAAAATGACAAAGCCGATTTCCCTCAATATGTTCTAGAAAAAATATTCACTCCTTGGATGAGTTCTTGTTGAAGGGACTTCTTCCCTCCCCCCCATCCACCCCTCCCTCCCCCAGCTGAATTTTAAATGCTTGGAAATAATGGCATGACACGCTCCAGGGACACTACTTCATTTCCTATCACACTCCAGCTTCACTGTGCACCCAGGAAGGGCTGGAAGGGCTTGATCCTTCTTTATTGATGTCAGTGAGCATTTTGCCATTGACCTCAAGGGGAGCAGGATCAGGTTTTAAACAAGACTAGTAGAGATATGGGAGGATGCAAATGCCTTTGGGAGGGTAGAGCCTGTCCATGCAGGGACAGAGAAGGCTGTTTGAAGCCCAGCTCAAGGAATCCTCCTTGTTATATTTGCTTTTGCTTATGGTAACTTTTTTTTTAATGATGTTGATTAAAAATGTGCTTCCGTTGAAATAAATCCTTGCTGGTTACTGCTGGTTCATTTCTGCTGAGCCACATCACCAACCTATAAGTGGTTAATAATACAAAAAATGCTGACTAATATGAACGACGCAAGTACCTTTTATAATTATACACCAGATTAGGGTTATTTTATTATCCGTTGTTTTTCTGTTTGGTTTTCTGCCACGTGAGCGCATGATAATACAATAAAAATAGGGTCTTGCTTATACCTTTGGGGTTGAAGATCACATCGTTCAAAAATTCACAGGAATGAGAACAGAGACTATGATAAATTCAGCGCTCACGGGAAGGATGGTGTTTTGTGGAGTAACAAAGCCAGCAAAAAAAATAAGCAAAGGGGGAAAGGTGGCAGTACAAAGGCGTACAAGAGAAACAGAAGTAGAGAGAGGGATGAAACAGACAGATGAGGGAGAAGGGAGACTGGGATTGTGGGGAAGGAGAACGCTGGGACTGTGGTAAAGGGAAAATAGCATCTCAGGAAGCCCTTTTATTTTGTGGTTAAATTAACTGAGGAAATGAAACATTGCTCCGAAAATTATTCTGAATGCATGTAAAACCGAACATAATCCTCCAGTGTTGGGGTCTTAATTAATTTCCAGATTCCTGGTTTAGATTGGCCTTTGATCAATTTCACCCAGGCAAAATGATAAAAACACATGTTTTTTAAAGGATACAAGAAGAAAAAATGTTGAATGGTATCGTCACTGAACCTAATTACATACCATTGGATCTGCTACATGCACTCTATGGTGTCCCAGAGGACAGCATTTCTTAATTTCATTCTGTGCACTAGTGTTTTTTACATAGCATTATTATTGTACATGTTGTCTCCATTGCCTTGTATCTGCTGCATGTTCCTTCCTCTCGTCTCCCTGCCCCCATCCCATTTCTCCCACAGCGGAATTGAAACCAAACATAGATAGCTCTGCACCGCAGAACATGTTAGGATTGTTTGTAAGTGTCTCCTCTTTAAAAATGCAAGAAAATGGAAGCCAACTAAAGTGGTTGACCCAGAATCTAGACTTTCTTTCCCCAGAGACTCGATTATAAGATGTGTAAAAATGTTTGCATTCAATCTGGAAGTTGTTCCTGATGATTGCAGATATGCAATACTGAGTCTTTCAAACAACTTAAACAATTCTGCATTATTAGACAGTCCTGTTGGTAAAGGTCAGTAGTTAAGGAACACTTGGGCCCTGATTTTCAGAAACTGTAAGCACTCGCAATTTCAGTTGAAACTAGTGGCAGCTGGAAGTGCTCAGTAATTCTGAAAATCAGGGCCTTGGGACTTGGAATGAAAGTTGAGTGAGGGACCTCTTGGCTCACTAGTAAATGTAACTTTGAGAATTACCTTGTGTTAATTTTCCTTTGTTTTTATTTTAAGCAAAACCAAACCAGCTCCACAGATTTCACCTAGTAAATCTGTGGGAGGAGAGTTTTGTGTTGCTGCAGTCTTCGGCTCATCAAGATCCTGGTTTGCAAACAATCCAGGTCTAAAAAGAGAAAAAGGTTTGTTTGTTAGAAAAGAATTAGGTTTGATTTTTTTTTTGTATTTATCTTGGTTTTGGTTTATCTCATTATAAAATAGCTCCTGACCAAATACTGTGTATCTGTTCTTTTTACTTAGTTAATTATCTTTGCAACTATATATGGTGTCTGTCAAACTCCTGGAAGTCACTGGAAACTGAGGGCATCAGGAGTGTGCCATTACGATACAGGACCAATTTACAAGAAAATAAAAATTGCAAAATGAGTCAATGACTTTATATAATAAAGTAATGATCACAAAGTCACTTGTGATCCTGTGCTGTTCAGAGATGCCTCTGATGTGCTACTCAGGAGTGGCCCTGCAGCCATTTTGGAAGCTGCTCCATATTTCTAGGGTGAAGTACCTGTCGGAAGTAGCTACCTAAACATATATTTGGTAATACGTGACTACCCAAACACACCCCATTCTTAGGAGGCAGTCAGGGAACCCACCCCACTTGCTTGCCATATATGGTAATTGGTCCTTTGTGAATGTCAGGGAAGAAAGAAGCAATGCTCTGTGCTTTACTTCCCCATACCACTCCAGAATCTCCCCTCATGATGTTAATTTGACATGGTCAACCATGAACATTTATAAAAAGGGCGCTTTTTTTTTTAAATGTAGGAAAGCCACTGCTATTGTAGATATTTTCTGTTTCTGCTATTCTGTTGTAATAATAGATGTTTTCTATGTTTTCTTGCCCATAGACCAATCAAAACAGTTTGTGGTGGAATCACTGTATATTATCAGTTGTTACGGTACCCTGGTAGAACATGTATTGGAACCACGTCCGCTCAGCGCTGCTCCGAAGATCAGTGATGACACTCCTTTGGAAATGGTGACCTGTCCGAGAGCCAGCTGGACATTGGTTAGGTAGCTCATCCCTTTGCATTCCTCGTCTCTTTGTCCTTATTCAGCACATGCTGAGCCCATTTTAGGAAGGTGGTGAATGACCTCAGCCCGTATTGACTTCAGTGGGAATTCAGGGTGTTTAGCTCCATCCAGCACACCAAGCAGGATTGAACATTTGATAAGCACCAAATCCAGATCTTTTGGAAGTCAGTAGCAAAACCTTTTATGACTCCAATCAGATCAGACATTGGTCCTATATTTTTAATAAACAAAGCATGAAATTCTACCGCCCCATCTAGACACACAGTCAATCTACACAAGTTTAGAGTTAGCTGTTGAATGGTGTAGAAATCAATGCTAATTTCCTTTAAAATAATCAAATATAATTTAGCTTCTTTTTATTACAAAGAGTAGAAACAGTTAATTATTCTAGCAGTGAAAATATAGTATTGAAGTTCTGTACTGCGATGTTGACTGGAGTATGCAACATACAGCAAGAATCTAGGCAAGACTTCCAGTAAGTAGTTGAATGTAGAATCTTATCAATCATAGTTGAAGAAATTAGTCCTGGCTTGTGGAATAAAACAAACAGAAATTGATGAGAAAATATTGTCAGTGCTTTCGACATTTTAAAATATTTTCCCATTGATTTTTGTAGGCTCCGATATTCTTTAGTACTACTCATTCCTGGACTGGATAAATCAATATTTGATTTACCAAGCTATTTAGGAGTGGCCAGCCCTAATTAAAATTACAACACAGTCTTCTAGACCATTATTGTTGAAATGAGCAGGTTGTAATGGAATTGCAAATTCTAATTGGATCAATAGTCAATAACTTTACACAGCTCTATTTTCACAGTTATGTAGCTGCTTCTTTTCCTTTACGGAACAGTAGAAACTGTAGTATAAGAAAACACAAATGTTCCCCAGGTTCTGTTGTGTGTTAATATTAAACAGTGCTAGCATGACATAGAGTTGTTCTAACATTCATTCACCAACATGTTCTAAACTGTCTTGGTCCCTTTTTATGTTCAGTATATAGTACTGTCCACAAAAACGTGTCTGCACCTAACAGTCTGTGTGAGTTGGTCACACTTTTCAACTGACTGCTGTGTATTTCAGTCCTCAAACAAGCTAATTTAAATAATTATAAACATTGTACAAGCTCGTGATGACACAGACACTGATTTACATTCTCTGTATTAGCTTAAATATTAATATTCTTGTGTCCTCAGAACTCCTCAGTGGAATGAACTGCAACCACCATTTAATGCAAACCATCCACTGCTCCTAGCTGCAGATGCAGTTCAGTATTATCAATATCTGCTCGCTGGCTGTAAGTAGTTTAGCACTTTTTGTCTTTTTGTACGTTCAAGTTTAATATGAAATGGTGACTTTCTAAAACAGTTTCTTAACTTACATTCTTGAGACAAGATATCATTGTTATCAACAAGCCTTTTTTTTTTTTAATCCAGTGTGCAAATACTAGTGACTGGGGAATGTTTATTCTATAAGACAATGGATGTGGAACGAATGATGATTTAGACACTTTTCAACATGAAAAATTCAATCAAATACAATTTTAGAAGTGTAACAGCATGCTGAAATTTATATAGTTAAAGTTATGTCAAATGCAGGGCCGTTCCTACCCATACGCAAAGTACGCAGCTGCGCAGGGCACCAGGAAATTTGGGGCGCTGCTCCACCTCTTCCCCATGGCCCCGCCCCTTCTCCGCCCCCACCCTGCCTCTTCCCACCCCTGCTCCGCCCCAGCCTGCTCTGCTCCCCTGGCTCCCAGCCATGCTGGTGGTGAGTGCTGGGGCGTAGTTCCCCCTTGCCTCCCAAGTAAGTCCCCCCCCATAAGAGACCTGGGGGGCCTGCATAGGGCACCAAAATGGCTATGGATGGCCCTGGTCAAATGTCTCAACATTTCCATTACAAATTCCTATTTTAACGAAAATAGCCATTTGTAGCTCAACTAACAAAAATTTGCTACAGGTTAAAAATATGCCATAAAAAGTAGAGCTGTCAATTATTCGCAGTTAACTTAAGTGATTAACGTAAAACAAATTAACTATATATTTTTTAAAGTTGTGATTAATCACAGTTTTAATCACACTGTTAAAACAATTATAGAATGCCAATTTAATTTTAAACTCAAAATACAAAGTGTAAAGGGCTCACTTTATATTATGATTTTTTATTACAAATATTTGTACTGTAAAAAAGATAAAAGAAATAGTATTTTTCAGTTCACCTCATACAAGTATTGTAGTGCAATCTCTTTTTCTACATTTGTAAGTTGGACTTTCACAATTTATTTTTTTTCCACATAACTGCACTCAAAAACAAAATAATGAAAAACTTTAGAGCCTACAAGTCCACTCAGTCCTACTTCTGATTCAACCAATCACTAAGACAAACATGTTTGTTTACATTTACGGGAGATAATGCTGCCCGCTTCTTAGTTACATCACCTGAAAGTGAGAACAGGCGTTCATGTGGCACCGTTGTAGCTGGTATTGCAAGGTACATCTAAACATGATAGGACATCTCCTAAATGCTTTCTTGAGTTGCCCCATTGTGTCCAAATGCAGGAGAATATGTAGTGTATCTTATCTTTAATTGTGAATGTTTTCAACATACCATGTGACAACCTTTATTTACTGGTGGGTTTCTTTGGGTGGGTCTAGAGGAGAAATTGGGGAGCAGATCTCTAGTGTTCTGGTAGCTTAGAACTGAAGGAAGCAGTTCTGTGGAAAGAATTTTGTTTACTTCAGTATGGGATCAGTTGCAGAGTTTTCATACAACCAAATGTACTCATAGTGATAGAGTATTAGGTAGGGTTTCATGTAGACCCGAATCCAGACAATAAGAGAGAGCTTCATACATCCCAGAGATGAGTGCAAGCCAGAGAGAATACTCATGTGGTCTCCTAAGATCTTCAGGCTCCTACAGCCTCTTTCTTTCTGTTGCTTGTATTTACTTTCCCTCATGAGTCAGGGGCTTGCTGACAACTCAGCTTGTCGACATTCTTCCCACTCCCCTGGAATTCCTGATTGCTGGGCTATTTGTAGCCCAAATCTCAAGCGGCTGCTTTCCTCTAGAATCTTGGCAGCATTTCCAGAGATGTCTGGCCACCTGCTACAAACTGTGTGAGATCCGTGACCTCATGTCAGGGAGCAAACATATATTGCATTGTACGTTCAGTAACATTACATGCATTTTCTTTTCCTTAGTAAAATACAAAATGGGGAGATTATTATGGGAAAACAGTGAGTCTCTGTTTTCTCGATTGGGTAGCCGAGATTCAAATGATAAAATAATCATCTTGAAGGTATATGAAGAAGCAACTCTTTGCATAGATAAAGATGCTCATGGGGAAACTAGACCCTCTGCTTAATTGACAGTGCAAACAATGCCAGCGTGTTTAAGCATAAGAACATAAGATTTTAAGCAATTAAAAATGTAAAAAGTGGATATCTGGGTCAAAGGATTACAAGTCTGAAACATGACTGGTAAAAGCAACACCAGTGCCAAGTTAGAGATATTACCTCTCCCTGTCCATTTGTTGCATGCTTTCTGGAACTCAGACTATTGGAGAGGATTACTTTGGTTGGGAGAATATTCAGAAAACATAGTAATTTCTTTGTTTTAATTCTGCATACCTTTTATTCTGTACTTTGTACTATATTTTCTAGATGCAATATCCTTTCATATTTAAGATGAATGTGTGTTAGCTCTGATAGTTCAAAATGTTGTTCACCCATAAGGGATGTGTTTTCTGAGGTCCAGTCTTTAAAAACCCAGTCAAAGATTATGACTGTGGAATTTTCATTTGGTTTCCTTTGGATGTGTGAATGGAGTGACATAGACAGTGAATGCAATTGGGAGATTATAATCAGGGTGAGAAAACAGCGATGTAAGTGGAAATAGTAAAGAAATTGTCCAACCTGGGAAGGAGAGTGGGAGAGGAGGATGTAGAGCTGCCTCATAATCCACAAACAGAATAAATATGATGCTGACTGGTAAACAAAATTCTGACTTTGTTACACAGAAAAAGACTCATAAGAGTAATTTTTGTTTACACCTCAGTGGCTGATAAACACAGACATTAACTTTTCACCTCCCTTTCTTACAGGTACAGTGCCTTTCTAGTTAATGTCAAATTTACTGTTTTGTAGGGGGTCAGCTCAGGTCCTGTACACTGTTTAAGTCCTAGCTAAACCTTCAAAATAGGGCTTACATGGGATTTTTGCTTGCTCTCTGTAGGAGTGAGTTTCATCTTAATTAAGGAAGAATTACTAATGTTTTTATTTGGAGTTTGGAATTCTGCTACATGAAAGTCACTAGGGAAGTATAGAGATTGAATTGTTAAATTCTGTATCTAATTTATGTGTGAAAACTGAAAAAGTACAGACTATAATCTAATATTTTTACAACACAGGCAGTAAAGTGGATGCATTAATCCAATCCAGTATTTTGATAGCAGACCCACTGCAATGTGTAGTCTATTTGCAGCAGACATCTTTGGAATTATCTGGTGAAGGTTGCTATGGAAAGGATGACCAAGTTGTAAATTAGTACTGCTTTTGCAAGAGCAGAGAACAATATAAAACCTTTCACCACCCAGAGAAATTACATTGAAAATGATTTCATAGTAGAGAGAAAATGCTAATGAACACAGAACATGAATTTGAGGTTTGTAAGAACAGAGAGACTTGATTTAGTCTGTTTTATGGACTCAAGGAAAAATGGTTAATTTGAACAAGTTTTATTTGGAATAAAAAGCTCTGGATGGAATAGATTCATTGCCTCAGTTCCTATAAACAATTTGGCAAGAGCAAATTTCAGACTAGTACTACAAACTGCTACTTAGGTGGTTAGATTTGATCGCCTTTCTTTGGACAGCATTCCCTTTGGAAGACGTTGTTCATATACATCATTGTGGGAACACAACTCCTTTAGACAAATTACTGGTATATGTTGTGCTCCATGAAAGCAAAGGAAAACACAGAGAAATAGGGCAAAACTGCACAAAAATTAATATGAATCGTGTCTCTTTCAGCCACAATATCTTCTGTGATACAAAAGCAGGCGTCTTGCTGGGATTTGGCAATGGGTTATTTTCAAATAAAAGTACATGGGTTCTGATTTGTTTGAGTTTGAGGGATTCTTGTGAGGGTGCATGTTGGTTATGCACTATTTAGGATATTCAGCTTAGAGAGGTCAACATTTTAAAATATAAATGTCTAAAGCTAGGCTCCGAGGTAAATATTCATGGGTGCCAAGTACCCATAGCTTCAACCGATGTCAACAAGAGCTCTCACTATTCATCCCCACCGACATTCAGGCCACTTATTTGGGTAACTAAATCTGGAGTTGTGTTCCTAGCTCTAGGTGATGTGTTTGTACTTTTTGTCCATAGCCTCCAGTAGCTCATAGTGCGGAGTAACTGGTTAGTTTCATAACACAGGGTGAGATAATTGCTTATGCACAGTATGCTCATACTGCTGATGGTTTGTTACAGTTTTGATACCCTGAAATCTTTTTAATATATAATATAATATATGGAGTCATACGTATCTCATAGAACTGGAAGGGACCCTGAAAGGTCATAGAGTCCAGCCCCCTGCCTTCACTAGCAGGACTGATTTTGTCCCAGATCCCTAACTGGCCCCCTGAAGGATTGAACTCACAACCCTGGCTTTAGCAGGCCAATGCTCAAACCACTGAGCTATTCCTTCCCCCACTGGTGGGAAATCTACTTCTTATGTATCCTTTTCTGGTGTTGTCATTGCACATCTTTTTGGCAATAGGACCAAAAAAGAATATACTAGGGCTTTATCTGCCGAAGTCATTAAAATACTCCACCTGCTTTGATGGAATTAATATTTGGAAGAAAGTGTCTCATCTCTTCCCCATCCTTATGAGCAGGATATGGGATGCTATCTCGTACTTTGCTTCTTTCCTGGAATATGTGTTCTCTTGTGCTGTTAATAATAAACATGCCCGTATAAGGGAAAAAGCAACAGATGAAGAAGATACATGAGTCTTTTGTGGAATAAAAAGCATTAAATGTGTAAGTTCATTTTTATCAATAGATTTTGTTCTATAATGATTTCAAGGTTAATGCCTTGTGCAATTATTTAAAAATTGGAGAACAATGGGAATGGCTGGTTCCCGAGCCAGTAGAAATCTGGTCAATAGAAACTTTAACTTACTCACTCCAGTTATGTTTGTGAGTTTATGCAGTTTGCCTGTTTGGGCCACACCTACCCTTTTTCAACATTTTCTGTTCATTTGTTCTTTCATCCTCACTGAGTACAAGTATTTTCACTGCACACTTACCTGCATATAGACATTTTTACATTGCATACAGTTATTCCAGTATGTGCCCAGAAACACAGAAGGCTGATTTCTGAATTTAGGTAACTTTATACAGAACAGTTTTATGTATGTACTTTTTCAATTTCTGATTAAATTAGTAGTCATGTGTCGTATACATGTGGTGAAAATAAAATCCTTTAGTGTTATCCATGTATGGGAACCAGATTCATCCCTGACCTTGAAATCAAGGCTGAATATGGACACATTGTCTACTTCAATAAATGCTTAAAAAGCTACACAACTCAAATTGCTTTTTGTACTGAGAGAGCCTTTTAATGGAAGAAAAATAAAATAAAATTCCACATTGAGTGTATTTTACTATTTTGAGATACCTTCCTAATAACTTAGTCTTTGTACAATTATCTGTCATTTTTATAGCACACATTTTGTTAATCTAAAAATGCTAGCTAAGTGTGTATTAAAAATTCATTTGCAGAGTTTGAGTTACCTTGATTTTCTTTAAAATCAAATTTTAATTAAGGTAAGAGGGAACAGTGTAAGTTGACAGATCTAATACAGGAGTATGGAGGGGGGGAGAAAATCTTAATACTGCAGATTTAAATCAAGAAAATTGACAATAAAGAATAGCATTAACAGAGAAAATACTGTTCTGAATTTTGTGTGATATATTTGCTTTCCGGTTTTGTTATGCTCTGATTTTGAGGCTACGCTGTAGAGTCCTTAGCAAGTAGGTTCCATTAAACAAAACAGGATTCACAAGAAAAAAAAAATACCTGTTTGCTTTTTTCCTAGGAAATATATGCTAAAATGGAATTATCTGGCTCTGCTTACCTGCAGTAATGTAATGGGTTGACATTAGCTGTAGCCTGTGGTTTGATGTGCTATCACTTCCGTCAGTAAGTTTAATTGCCAGCAAATGGCTAAATGGGAGTTTAGGGTGAATGCTACAGCTGTCTGCCATGTTAGTGGTAAAAGGAATTCTGGCGCCGTTTCAGGGTCACTATTTGTATCTGTCCATCAGAGTTACAATACAGCCGTTTCTCTCGGTTTCAGTCTCTCTGTATAGCATTTCTGCCAATTGTTTGGCTCCATTAAGTGTGCAGGGGAAATAAAAGCCTGAATGACCAAGTCACAGGGGGCTATGGATAGACCCTTTCTTTGTCCACACTCAGAACATTGCATTAGGTCTCATTATCCATTTATAATAAGTGACCTTTGCCCCCAGGTCACTGAAAAATACTGTGTGTGCTTTTCTAACACAGGGTACCTCTATCAGCAGACGGATAGAACAATGAAACGTCTGGTAGTCTGGTTGAAGGGTATACTTTGCAGGTTTTCATAAATATGCAGTTTGATGCTAAAGCAGAATAGCAAAATCTTATTCTTTAATCTTTGGAAAGTTCAAAGTAGGCCAATAAGATGTTGGTTACTGTATGACAAAAGAACAGTTTTAAAATAGTGGATTTAGTTATTTATGTTCAGCTTTTAGCCATATTATTAGAAAGATTTTAAAGTTATAGTCACAGTTATGTAAAGTTATATGCCCAGTTAAAAGGAACCATTGTTTGAAGAAAAATTTTGTTGAACAAGTGTCCACGACCTTTATCCCAAGGGTAGTTGTAAGTGAGTTTGCACAGCTGTTTGATTGCTTTGAGGTCATCTGTGACATCTGCTGCAAAAACCTTGGTCCTGACTATGCAGTACACTTCTACCTGAGCTCTCTAATAGTGAGTGTTCCTTTTATCGCGGCATTGGAGACAAATGGGGAAACTGGGTGAGGAGGGAAGTGGACCTCTCTACAAGTTCATGGCTCCTAAGTGACCTGCATTTTAAATTCATAACCTGCTGACCTACAGGAAACATCAGTATCCTGCTGATAACTGCTTCAGGCTTCTTACACATTTGGTCAAAGTGGGAATGTCAGAGGACCAAGAATCTCCTTAGTCTTCTGATGGAGCAGATTTAATTTCAGATGTAATTTTCTTAGGGTTTCCCTGCACAGGATTTAGACCTATCATGATTTTAAGGACTTCGATATCAGGCATTTGAAACTGTGTTTTATAGGCTTGCTGGTTGTAACACATGCTCTTTTCACCTCAATTGCTGGTACCACCGTTGCTGCTACCAAGAAAGTGCTGCTTCCCACTTTATTCTGCTGTGACCTCTCCCATCCCTCCCCTTTCAAAACCAATCTCACTAAAGCGAGGAAATTCCGTTATGTTTTGTTCTTCCTATGTGTTATATGTGTGACGTGTGTAACGTCATCTGGTGTGACTAGATTGATATTGTTATTAATAATAATTTATTTCCTGTAGCACCCAGCGGCACCAATCAGGATCAGGACCCTGTTGTGTTATCCGAACTATAGGCACTGTACAACTACATAGGAAGAGACAGTCCACGACCCGAGGAGTTTAACCTGTAAAGAACCTGATTTTCTGCAGAGAGTAGCTAAGATTCATCCTTTTCTGTTCTCTAACTGTAGCTTGCCTCTTCTAACTAGTACTCAGGAATTAAGACGTGGCTAATAAGTGTGATCTGTAGAGGCAAGCTGTTGAAGTGTGCTTTATTTCTGTGGCAATTAATTAGTTGCAACCATGAAACTATAGCCGGTTTCTTTCTAATGAATAATTTTAGTTCAGGTACTGGTGGGTAAAGCTTTACACAAGCGATTTTTCTCTTTTGTGGCATGACTGAAGGGATTTACTCAGCTAACGTCCTCCTCCCTATATTGCATACGTGCATGCATATAGGTACTCATACATTGCATTCAATTAAATATCTGTGGAAATATGTAAGCCTGTCTACAGTCAGAAGCCTACATCTCCTGTTCCTAGTCCCTCACCTTTCCAGTTGCTGTGTATGGTACTTAAAACATTACTGTGTGGGATGAATGTGATAGTGTTTCAGGCCATTTTGGTAATCATGCAGTAACTTCATTCTGGCCTAGATCCTTGGCCTAGATCACCTCTGATAAGGGAACCTAAAAAAAGTAGGACAGATTATCAGTGCTAATATTCATGTTTCTTTTCAGCTAGCAAGTTGCTTAGGGACGTACCTTTTGAAGCCACCTACAGGTAAATGGCTAGTTTCTAATTTTGCCGTCAGAATGAATAGCCAGGAGACAAAAGAGATGCTGCTCTATTTATTTATTTATTTGTTCCCATTTATATGAAAGCATCCATTCATTGTCCTAGGTGCTTTTACTATGGCTAATGCCTACAGAAAAAATAAAACTAGCCTACATGTTAAACTGCCGCAGTAACGATAATCAGAGCCCCAGCACTGCACCTGTAATCAAAGCAGTTACATGTTATTTAGTGTGCGAATTTTCTTCAGCTCTAAATCCTGCTTAAATTAATTTCTGGTAATTTTTGTTTTTGACCTGAAGACTTCCAAGCAATTTTATGTGTGAATTTAATAGCATTACAGATGATATTGTGCACGGTGATTTCTAGGTTGTTGACTGGGCCAAAGCAACCAGCTACTTGTTTTATTGATATATATCGTATAAGAGAATGTATAAATGACAGAGTTTTCCAGGGCCTATAGTAAAACCAGTGATTTTCAACCTGTGGTCCGCGGACTCCTGGGGGGGTCTGCAGACTGTGTGTAAGGGGCCCGCGAAAGGTTGTTGTTATCATAGATCAGTGGTTTTCAACCTGTGACCCGCGGATCCCTGGGAGTCCACAGACTATGCCTAAGATTTCCAAAAGGGTCCACACCACCATGTGAAATTTTTTAGGGGTCTGCAAATGAAAGGTTGAAAACCATCGGTAGAAATCTATGGGGCTTAAGAACACAGAAGACATATAAAGAGCATCCCATGATAGACAGGGATGACAGACCCTTGTTCATTCCATATGCAAAGTTTGATAGCACAGGAAGGATTCAGACTGAGATAGAATAGGTACCCTAGAGAAGTATTCAAAATGCAGATGATTTTAATTCTGATTTTGTATTGTTTATTTTGCATTTTGTTTGATGAGAAAATTCCATTAAAATGAACCTGGAAGCTGTATTTATACTGAAGTAGCATGCAGCTCCCCATTTCCTTCAGAACACAGTGTTAAAATTACACTTCTAGTTATAGTGAACCTCCACTGATAGTGAGGGGGCGGGAGAAAGTGACTGCAATGTAAGAGGGAGTTCCACTGTATTATCCATCTGTGATCTAGCAATTACGTTGAGGGGACTTTTATTTTCTCTTTGACAGACCCATATAAAAGTAGACATTATTTGAAATGCTCTTCCTGCTAGGCAGGTACACTCGTTTGTACTGATAACTGATAGCATGATATGCTTTTGTAGCTTCAGAGAAAGTCTTAGTCTTTCCTTACAAGAGGAGGGTTGGGAGTCTAAAACTCCAGGGGTGAAATCCTGGCTCAGTTATTTCACTGGGAAAACTCCCATTGACTACAGGGGAGGTGACATTTAATCCCAGAATTGTACTCCCAGTTCTGCCATGACTCAGTGTGTGTGACCTGGGGCAAATTGCTTCCCCTGTTTGAGTTCTGTAAAATGGGGTGAGGTTTACTGTACCCACCTCACAAGGGAGGTAAAGTGTTTGTAAAGAGTTTTGAACATGTATGGTTCTGTATAAATGCTAAGTATAATTTATTTTGTGACTGTGCTGTGTAAACCAAACACCATAATGATTCTTGTTGGGGTTCTTTTAATGTAGGCAATTCATGAATTTCCCCAATGACTAGCAATTTCCTCCTTAAAAATGTATTTTAATACAATATTGTATCCACTCTGTTGATAAGTCCACAGTCAATCTTACGAAAGCTGAAAGTGAAATCTTTTTTTCAATCTAGTTGCCTGTTATTGTGGAAGGATGGTATAAAAATACCTCCAGACGTTTGACACATCTGGGCCTAACACATTTAAGAACAAGATTTACTCTAAATCGGAACAAAAATAGACTAAAATGAATATATTCAAATTGAAGCAAACTTGCACCATACGTAAAGTTGCCTCTTGTATATAGTTTTGTATAATTTCTCTCTTACTACCATGGCAAGGGACATCTTCAAGTTCTGGGTAAGAGTTTAGGCTCATCAAGAACAATTTTATGGAGAGGCCCTGCAGTTGTCAGAAGCACGCCTATGACAAGAATTAATATATTAACTGCTCTGCAGCACTTTTTGACAAATTGCTTACTAAATACATCAAAATTGATTGGATGTTCTGTGTTTAAATTGACAAATGGCTACATTAGGGCAAGGAGGGAAATCCATTAATTACAGCTGCCCTCAACCATAGGAAATGTAATCATATAAATATAGATTTTGTTAAAGTAAAAATCTCTACTTGATTGTAGTGTTGCTGGTAAGTGTACTTGCACCTCATTGCTATTAAACCTCTAATAGGAGGCTTCGGAGGCAGTTCTTACTAATTGACTTCTGAATAATCAAAAGAGCATTTCTGTTGTGTTAAAAGAAATGATGCAGTGTTTACTTATCTCACTACAACCACTTCTGAAAATGTATTTATTCCATAGGTGGGTAGAAGCCTGAGTGGAACCATTGAAGCTGGTACCATTTCATTCATTGTCCATCACAGGATGCTGTTTTCGTTATATGACCCTAACTCTAGAATTCAAAGGCATGAGCCAGGTCGCTCCACTCAAATTCTTTGACCTCCTACTATGCAATACTGGATTGGTTTTTATTATTTCTGTAAAGTAATTTGTGCTTAAGGTATGCATGAACCTACTGAGAATTAGGTTTGTAAACTCTGTAAGACATAGCTTATAAACATTTAGGCCCAGATTTACAGCTGGCATTGACTTGGCCAGTATAGTATATCTTTGCTCTCCTGTGGACCAACTGTTGTGCATTTCACTTTTAGTGCCTTTCATCCAGGGATCTGAAATCTGGCTTGCTAAGTGTTCACTAAGTATTGTCTCTAAAAGGATTGTGTTAACTCTATTTAACTGTTTGGTTAAACTAAGTGGTAACACAATCTAGTAGGTAGTCTGGCGTCTCTGTGGTATCACATTTATACTTCCTCCTCTCTCAAATGCAAGTTAAACACCGGCGACAAAATTCTTCTCTCTGAGCAACTTTCAGAAAATAATTGCCTATTTTACACCCCTTTCACACATTCCACTCGTTACACTGGGAATTGCACACATGAAATCGGTGCATATTATGCAATAGAGGATGGTACTGGGAATAAGAGTACAGACTTGAAAGGAGAATTTTGCCTTCAAGGAGATGTTCTCATCATGAGAAAAGAGGTTTTGTCTTTTGTTTTCCATTAACTCTGAGGGGGTGAATCACTGTATATTGAGAGGAGGTTTTACCCTGTTATGAGATTTTATAGCTATGTTGTTATACTTCAGCAGTCCCTTCACAGCTCTTTCAAGTGGCCCTGGTTTGAATGCAGGTTTACATGTGACATGCAAACGGTTACAGCTATATTGAACGTTGTCTGTGAAAATGTGCTATGATACAATGAAAAACCAGACTTCAACTTTATTGACATTGGCCAACATGCCAATGGTGCAGATTGTCCTTGCCAAATGTATACCTGACCTGTTATCCCAAATGGCTGCACTGCAGGATCCAGTTATCTCGTACCAGACTGCAAGGCATTCATCCTGTGAGTGTCCCAGCAGTATGGTCTGTTGAATAGGGCACTGGACTGGGACTTAGGAGACTGCTGTGCTGCTGCTAAACTGCTGTGTCACCTTGAGGAGCAAGTCACTTCACCATTCTGTGCCTCTGTTTCCCCTGTTGTCTGTCTTGGGACTCTCTCTTATTGAGAGGGCCCCAATTTCAGTTTGGGCTTCTAAGTACTACTGCAGTACAAATAATAAATATAACCATGGCCAAACTGAAGCTCATTCTCAGACAACAAATTAGACCATCTTGTAGCTATGCCTCCACCAATGCAGCTAGTCTCTGGCTCTGTGACACCTCTTTAAGCCTCTGGACTGCATGCAGAGTTTCAAAGGCAACTATCTGTTGGCTTTTCAGCTGTGTTCCTCTGGTACAGGTACAGACTACCCATAACATTATGATCAATGAAAATTACAGGTTTAATATTCTCAGTGTTATGAAGTGATTCACAAACTCCAGCTGCAACAGCCCTATGAGAAATCAAAGCAATTCTCAGCAGAATATTGTGGAATTGACTTGTTGAAGATCTTCCACATGAAGGCAGGTAGAGGAGACTGTTTAATCTCTGTTGAATGATGGGAGAAGCTGTCCTTTTGTAAATCTGGTAGGACCTGGCAGAGGACTTCCTACATGCGAATAACTTTGCCTGTCATGACTTCACCCAAGCTGAAACTGGAGGAAAGTTTTATCTATGCCACCAACCTATGCATTGCTGACCAAGCCAAGGATCTCGCCCAGATCAAAGTTCTGTTAACATCAGTGCTGTCTGGGCTCTCAGTCTCTTACACCAAGAACCAATTGCACACCAGCCCAGCCAAAACACAAGTGAGTCTCTTCCATCTTCAGAATCGTGAGGCCAATAGACAACTCAACATAATCTGGAATGGGGTGTCACTTGCTCACTGCTGGAATCCTGTTTACCTTGGAGTGATGCTAGACTGCACTCTCTCCTTCAAGGCACACATAGAGAAGGCAAGGCTAGCACCCCGGGCAACATACTCAGGAAGCTTTCAGATTCAAAATGGGGAACCAACCCAGCAACTTGAAGAGCTACCACTCTTGCACTTTGTTATTTGGTGGCCAAATTTGCATGTCTGGTGTGGGAAAGATTGGTTCACACAAAGAAGCTGAACTCTGTGCTGAATGAAAGCTGCTACTACGTCGCAGGATGTCTAAAACCAGCAAACTTGAATAGCCTTTATGTGCTTGCTGGAATCGCCCCACCAGATATTAGGAGAGCAGTCACATGCAAAATGGAATGATTAAGACAGGTCAGAGATACCAGACATCTGCTACATAGCCACACTGCAGTAGTTAGCTGCCTGTAATCGTTGAAAAGCTCCCTCTCTGCAAGAGAACTGGTTTTAAAAATCACTGAAGGCTACGTGACTGAAAACGTGGTGCACGCGGCTCAAAATACTCAACAAGGACGTCAAAATGCACATCAATGTTGCCGAACACCTTCCCACAGAGGATTGATCACGTTTGAGATGTTTAAATCGTCTCTGAGCAAGAGTTGCCAAGTCAAAAGTCAATATGTGGAAGTGGGGCTATTCTAACAACCCAGATACGTGTGACTGTTCTGAAATACAGACCATGGAATGTCTGTTGCTCTGTCGGCTCCTGGAGGAACTGTGCACCATGAAAGATCTCACCAAGCATACAGAAGGGGCCATATCATGTGCATAACACTGGAAAAACCTCTGATTGTGGTGGAAGGACATAAGAAGCAGCAGCCAGTTAACCTTTTGGTAGTTTCCCCAGTAAACTGTTTGAAAGTAGGGAATCACATTACATCAGTGTTTTGGCATTTTACAAAAGCAATCAACAGCTTGGATGATACGTACTTACCCAGCTAGATATATACTTAACCTTTACATTCAACGTGGAAAATTAAATATTCATATTTTCTGGATTTTCCCTTTGATGTTATGTTTGTGTTTGCTGAGAAACATTGCCTTTAGCTAGTGTTGTATTCTTTTCTTGAAATTATACTTCATTTCTGCAGCATAATTAAGGAATGCAGCATACTTTTCAAGATGACTCGCTGTAGCTACAAGCCAGTTTAAAGTAAAAGCTTCTTTCCAAAGGCTATTGAATTATTCAGAAACAGTCGAAAAATCCTAGTCATTCTGGAATTAGTTTTGTAATTCCTCTGAAATCTGGAGAAGGGTGTCTTTTGTAACCCAGCACAGTGAGGTTACATAACAGTAATAATAATAGTGGAAATAAATATATGATTGTCTTTCTTTTTAAAAAATAAATATTTTAACAAAATTAAAGTGATTTCAAATGACATCTAATTTTTGGAAATTTGTTTACGCTTATTTTTAAAACAGTAATGGATTTTTAAGATTTTTGTTTTTTACAACTACATTTTTTAAATGTTCAGATTAAGCAGAACCTTGACACACTGCTCCTCAGAAAATTGATAGTTGGGTTGGCTTTGGTTTGTTGCAGACCTTCTGTAGTAGTTGATAACATACTGAGCATTTTCATGATTATAACCCAGCCTCCTCCTACGCAGTCAGAGATTAAAGAGCTTCTGCCCACAGGTTTAATACTTTGTTATTGTTTCCTGGCTTCTATCTTCTGTTTATCTCTGCCACAACATTTATTTTTCTCTCAGTGGTATGTAAGTATTAGTCATGGTCATGTTTCTCTCCACCTCTTCATTTCACTGTATCCTCATCATGCCTTTTATCGGTGTCTCAGAGCCAACACCTACCACAAAGAATAGTGATTGTAGCACAGGAGAGCTGAAGAACGATTTACATGCTCTTCCACAGCTAACAAACCTAATCTGCTGTAGTTAACATTGTCACTGTAACAAGAGGCTTCAGGGAAGGGAAAGACAGGTTGCTCAGTTTTCCTTTATCTGCTTTGAACAGCACTTTGCATCTTGAAGTTCATCATATTCTCTCTTTACTCTGAACATATTTGGTTCACAAGCCATTTGGAATTATTTAATTGTATAGTTTATTGTATCGAAAAGCAAAATTCTCCTTTGTGACCCACACAGTAGGTATGTCTTGGTTATTCCATTTTTATCCCACGTGCAATGTGCTAATGTGCAGAATATGCCCTAGATATCTGTATTGCTGATGAGAGCAGAGATATGTGCCCTGATAATTGTTTCTTAATGTAAAAAACAAAATGAATTGAGACTTTTGCCTTTTCATTTTCTCTTTGAAATGACGCAAGATGGTAAAAGGGAGTTGCTCTACCAGTTTCACAAATTATAATTTTGCTTGTTATTTCACTCTCTGATAAACCCTGGATTCATTACAAACTGTTTACGTTTTTTTACTGTGTAAACCATGTGTTTAAGTAGTGTAATAATATTTTCAAAACACATTTTATTTCTTCTTCATTTACCTGGTTTACCTTTTTACTTTAATTGCTTTGTATCGACAAGACACAGACAACTATGGGTTGTTGAACAAGTACGTTTTATATAGACTTTTGATGAGTGTCCATTATATTAATCACAAACAGTGTGGAATAAAGCTTGGTACACAGTCATTTTCAGAGGGTTAGAAATGTTTGCTTCATTAACCATGAGGGCATAAAGACTAGTGCTTTCTTGACCTAATGTAACTGTTTGCATTGTAGTCTAAATCACCTCTCTTTACATAAAGAAGTGTTTTAAGTGGAAATGTTAGTTTGTGTTTTGAGTGAGGGAAACTAAATTTCCCTAACTCTCTAACCTTGTGATGTCATGGAGGTCACCTTGGCATGCCTCCTTTCAGTCGGTCATGGCACCGCAGGTTGGCTGTGCCTCAGTTTCCCCTCTTAGGAAGTCAGTTACTCCACTTCCTGCCCTCTTAACTCAATTATATGCTGCTTAGGGCTGATTTATTATAAAACCTCATACAAAATAGTCCATAACAAAAGTCCCAAATAAACAAAGGTTTTCCTGGCTGTCAGGATTCCTCTGCAGCCTGGCCTCTGAGTTCTGTTTCCAGTCCCCTCAGGGTGACCTCTGTCTCTCCATATAGCAGGAGTCCCAGCCCTCCTCCTGAAGCTGGTTAGTTCGGGCAGATGTTACCTTTCTTTTTAGGCCAGGAGTCCCAGCTTTCCTTCTGGAACAGGATATACTTTAATGAAACAGTCACTCTGTCTCTCCTGGTGGCAGAAGACCCCCGTCCTCCACTTGGAGATGGGTAGTTGAGACAATTATTATACCTTTCCTTAAACAAGGAGTCTCCAGCTATCCTCCCTCAGGTGAGTTGTCATTTAGCCCACTGTAGGGCCCTAGCCAGATTTTTCCTTAGCTGGTGCTTTTCCTGCCTAATTAGTCCACTGAGGCTCAGGGTTCAGCAGGCCCATCTTCTCCTGCTGGTATCTGCCCTGCTATGAGAGGGGAGTCAGCTTTTATACTTCCAATGGGCTAGGAGGAAAGGGGAACTTTTCTCCAGTCTCTCTGCAAGGCTCCAGGTCTTAAAGAAACAGTAATGGGATTTCTTCCTGAACATTTCTTACTCCTGGAACTGTTTCCTCTCTTCCAATATCTCCCAGATCTCTCTCTGTGTGTATGATAGGACCTTTCAAAGTCTTAAAGGGCCATGCTATGTGGTGGGGTGGGTCAACCACTAGACATTACTGCCCTTAAGGAGCAGACAACCCCATCACAAATCTGCTTTTCACTTTTACTGATAAGAGCAAAGTTAAGTGGGATAAAGAAGGAAATTCTATTATTTTGCTGAGGCTAGGTCTGAGCAGGATAAGTAGAAACAGGGCAGGTGTCACTTCACAGAAGTTGTCTTACATGGAAGTGCAGCTCTTCAATGGCAGAATGCGTAATGTGTTTAGTCTTGATCAGCATTTATGTAATAATCCAGTAAAAGTGGACAAAAATGCACTAAATGCAACTTAAATTCTCAAAGTGCTTTAGAGTTATTGGGGCAGTATATACATGCATGGACGTATACATGGCCACATCAACGTGGTAAATATTTCCCCATCCCAATCTGCTTTTCTAATGCTAAATGCTGGAAACAGCACTGTGTATAAGAATTAAAATCTTTCAGATGTGTACAAACAACAATAATGAACAAGGGCACATGCTGAAACATTTCTTTGCTGTTCTTACATGGTCATCTGGAACTTCTTAGAGAGGGTTCCATCAACACCGAGGGGTCAGTTTTCAAAGCGGTGTACAGGGATTTAGCCGCGCGACTCCTATTGACGTTAATGGGAGTCAAACGGGTAAATCCCTCCGCACCGCTTTGAAAATTTACTATTAAGCCTCTTGACTTCTCACTACATACTTTGATTGTAACACTAATCCATGGTTAACATAATTTTCCCGACAATAATGTCAAACATACTTTTGAAGTCAGTGAATTATAGAAATAGTTACCTCTTCCATAATTCTTTAAAGATGGCCATCAGATGGATTTCACAGTAGGTCTTTGCAGCTGAAATTATTTTTTAATACAGGAAAGAAGGTATTTATTGCTTATTGGTAGAGAATTGATAGTCTGCTGCACACCCTAAGTATCTAAAGTTTTAGTTCCACACCAATGCAACATTAACACATTGTAAGTGGTACAGTCCGTTCTATCTCTGCCCAGGAAGTGTTCCCCCTCCTCCCTCGCTGTCCTTTTTGCAGTAATTTAGAAAAGGAAGCTAGAGTCAAGCACAGTGAAAATCTTGTAACAGAATTGAGAGAAACATTGAAGCCTGATTACAGATTGTTACTTTTAGTGTTTAAGAAAACAGGTAGCCAAGGCTGCAGTCTACCAGACCAATGGAAATTAAAGTAATTAAAAATATATAAATAGTCACCAAAGCTCCTGAGAACTTCATCTCCTACTTAGATATTCCCTGTAGATTATAAACTGTGTGGTACGGGGATCAAGTCTTTTATGTCTGTAAAGCACCCAGTAAACTTTTTTATATAAATAATGAATAATTAAATACTTCTGTAAGCCAATGAATGTGGCACAATACATTTGTGTTGGGGTACAGTCTCTACATAATTATATAATCTTTGTGCATATAACAATCAGAGGATCATTCATAACATGGAAAATGTTTTGTTTGTTTGCAATTGGGGATGAGCTTTTCATCAAGAGAAAAAAGAAGGAGATATTTGTGATTGCTTGAAATTCCTTTTTAAACAAGTCTACAGGAACAAGGCTTTTATTCTGTTACAGGGAAATTTACTTGTCCTTATTTATATATATATATATATATTAATTATATTTATATATATATATATACAACTAACATACAGAGTATACCACCATTTAAGATTTCAAAGATAGTATTTTCCAAAAGGGGAAATCTAATCATAACTGTGTGATGGAAGAAAGAATTTAGGAACATGCATTCACCATAATTATGCTACAAAGATTGAGTGAGAGCTATTAGAATTCAACTACTTGACAAACTTGCATTGATAAACTCTGGGGAGCATGGAACCTAGTACATAAACCTACCTAGTGCAGGTGAGAGAATTTCTGTAAGGTCTGAAAAAATCTTACCTGTTGAATTGAATGAAAAGTTGCATCAAGGAAACCTGTACAAGAACTGGTATATTGGCTCTTGATTTTTATTCATTGTGCATAACATGATGTAACTAATGCCATGAGTATCAACAGTAATATAGTGATGTAGATCACCTGAAATGTGTATCTTAATCTTAAAAGAAGTTGTACTTATGAAGAATCAGCTGAGGTGCATGTGATTTGTTCATTTCTCTTCCTGCCTCCATCCATTCTAAATATAATTGAAACTGCAAAGAAAACACTTAGAAATCAGATTAAAGGGCCATTGTGCACACATCTTCCACATATTGTTATCAATAGTTTGTGCATGTCTTAGCTGAACTTTAGAGTCTATTGTAATTAATTTAAAAATGTAAATTGTGTGTGTGCAAGTGAAATAATGGGAAGGCTTTTATGTGGCTTTATTCCCTCCGAACCTCTTTGTTTGGAATTAATTTGGATGTACTTTAGCTGGACACATTTCTTGCACTAGCTTTTTCACGTACAAATGATAGAATTTATAATGGCCACTTCCCCATTGTGCCTTAAAATAACATTACCTCAGTATTTGCAGAAACCTTAACCCTGTATCTCTTATAGGGACTATCTAAGAGGTACAGTAAATATGTAGGGGTGTTGTTTTTGTAAGTTACCTAACAGCAACAGTTGTTTGTGTTAAGCGCCTGTGCGACTGTCTGAATGAACTATACATGTTGTGGTTCCCAGTAGTTGGGGAGAGCAGCCTACATGGAACCTCTAGTTCTACTCCTGCTCAGGTGGATGGGGAATGGGTAAGCTGAGCAGAAGGAGAGTAGGAAATAATCTAAAGCATGGGAAGTAATCTACACCCAATTTAGGATGGGTACAGGTTACTTATTCCTGGAGCAAAGGGAAAACCAGGGGCCATATTGTGACTCTGAGTCATAGTAGCAAAGAGTCCTGTGGCACCTTATAGACTAACAGAAGTTTTGGAGCATGAGCTTTCGTTGGTGAATACCCACTTCGTCGGATGCATGTCTAAACTTCAGTTAGTCTATAAGGTGCCACAGGACTCTTTGCTGCTTTTACAGATCCAGACTAACACGGCTACCCCTCTGATACTTGAGTCATATATGGTCCCTGGTCTGCTCTTGAGTCAAAATCTATCCCTATGGAAGTGGGAAAGGTTTTAAAGAGTAACCACTGTGCATTTGCAAACCCATTCATTCTTGATTTGCACTCATAAGTCTGTTATAGGGAGGCAAGGTCTGTCATTTATATGCACGAGTGATTGTGCCCAGATGAAAGCTATTTGTGCAAAATTTGGCCCCAGATGTTTAATAACTGCATACTTTCCATTTTCCACTATACATGTTACAATACCTTGTTATACTAGAGTACACAAACTAAACTTCAGTCTGATATGAAATTTGAAATTATTTGAACTCCAGATTACTGTACATTTGTTAAAGAAATCAAAGTAACTGCAGCAAAAAGTTAAGATTATGTGGTGCAGAAATAATATGCTTTATTGGTTTTAATAGAAAACAAAGCACCTGCAGTTGTTGGGGTGATATCTCTGTGCAGATGAAATGCCCTTTTCACAATTATATACAGTCTGTGGATGTTCTCTTAGGAAAGAATAATGTGAGTAAAGTGAAACTAGATACAAGGTGTGAGTTACAGTTAGAAAACTTTAATAACTGAACATATCTTGTATCGAGGATCAGGGAGCAAGAAAGAGCCTTGATTGATGTAATACAGAACATGAGCAAAATTTGATCTTTTTATATCTGATATTGGTGCAAGTATGTTCCTAAAGAACTCAGAAAACTGTATTATTCTAGCACAATATTAGCTGTGCTATTATTAGTGCCGTATCACGCATTTCATTAATCCAGCTTTTCATAAGATTACAAGAACCCCTCTGGGCTCAAATTGTTATCAACTTTCTTCTGGACTTTAATTAACCTTATCTTGGAACTGTATTTCTGTAAATAATGGGAAAGTTCATTTTTTCTGTGATTGTACAGATGCACAAGTCCCAAATAACATACGTGCTCAGTTTTCCATAAGATAATTTTCAGGGGACTAATCTGATGACATAGCAGTGTTGCTGCTGCCGGCTAAACCAACATTTTTGCTGTTAGTCACTGAATAGCAACTTCACTGATCTTGACAGCTCTAATAGTTGCCCCTGGGAAGGAGGAGGGGGAAAAACAGTCCATAAAGTTCCCATTGGTTTGAAAGCAGAAACATCTGCTGGAGTTATGAACAGTGTGTTAGCAGAGTTCCATAGCAGGAAAGCCTGCAGTTGATCAGCTGTGCCCTCAAAACAGGCATTACTGCAGTCAATAGAATTTATTGCAGGGAAAGTTTAGGCGATATGGAGAAGATTAGGGCAACAGCAAAACGTGTAAAAATATGTTTTTCTTTCATTGGTTGAATAAATAAGGCATTACGATAGCCAGCATTGTTTCATGTTTATATATTGGTGGTGAGTCATGGAGGTTTTGCAGTCAGCAACAGATGTCTAACTTCTTAATATTAAGTTTGGTTTGAGATAGTTTGAATCATCCTTAAGTTGTTGAGTAAGATCTACCACTGTGATAATGATATAAGTGAATACAATTTTACTATTGTATCCTGAAAATGCATGCTGCTTAAATGATGTCCTTAATTATCTACTGAACATTATATTGACTTCAGTGAATGTGGCAGATGCTTAGCACCTCGTGGAAGAATCTCAGCATCTTGCAAAATGAGGCCCATAAAGATTACTGTATGTAATCTTAAAAAATTAGGCCCTGGATTCATTTTGCTATGTTCCAGCTTTAAGAATGAAGTCAGATGGCATTATGAGGGTGTCAGAAGCAGCTCCATAGTTGAGTTGTATTAAGATATGCACTTAAAGCTGGATTAAAAGCGCTTTATTTCACATGATATAAAGCTACATGAATACCCTATGCTGTTTGTTATAGAGGCGCCATTCTCTGTTTATGGTTACAGTTGTGTCTGCTTTGCTATTATAAATTCCTATTATTAGGGGTTTACAACATGGTTGTAAAAATCTGAAGTGGGCGGAAGCCTGGCACATAAAGGTCAGCCCTTAAGCAATATTTTTAAATCATTTTTTTAAAATGGTAATTTTTAGGTTACGCATATATAAAAATATTAGTTTTAGCTTTAATGAAGGTTGTTCAGTGGGTCTTGACATAAGTGCAAAACTCTTTTGTCATACCAAAGTAAAAATATTTTTCAGTCACATTTACTTCTGTCTTTTCTTAATTTGGTTTGTATGGTGCCTTCTGCTCCCCGCAGTGGGTACAGTTCCCCTGGTGTAAACTCCAGTGCCCAACTTTCAAGCCATTGTTCACAAACAGGTGCAGGAGAGAGACATTTCACCTGTCATATTATTCTAGGCCCCTGCATTTTGTGCCTTTAAAATTTCTGGGGCTTCCTCCAGTGTAAACTTGCAGTTGCAGGATAACGCTGCCGTCGCTAGGAGGTACAGTGATGGGGCCGTAATGATCCAAGGACCAGCAATCATGAGATTATATTAATCCTTGCAGTGGTGATCCCTGTGAAGGATGAGGCACCACTGCAGTTTCTCTTTGTAGCAGGCAAACTGCAAATTATGTTCCCTGAAATTATATGTAAATATTGATGGCTCTGAAATTTCTCTAATTCAGCATGAGTTAAGTAGCCTCATTGTGCAAACTGAAGAAGTGGAGGGGTTACATTTTTTTTGTAGCAGCCTGTGTGTGCTATTAAATTAGGAAATGGAAATGAAATTATTAAAGAGCTGGCAAAAGGACCTGTTTTTCCCCCCTGTATAAGAACAGTTCTCTTGTTCCTGTCTTTTGGATGACAGAGAGACATAAAACTGAAGTATTAACTCCTCTTTAGTAATGTAAGATCCCATGACACTTCTCAGAAGAGATATGGTGTTGATTCCAATGATATGGCCAAATTCCAGCTAAGGTACTCTGCCTACCTAATTTCCTGCAATAGTTTCAGCTGAATACAGCATTCTTTACAGAATGTTACACAGTCTTACCCGGTTAATCAGTTGTCACAGAAGTTGTATTTTACTGGTGGATGAAACAATCTCTGTGTGTAGCTTATATATCAGGGTAAAGGTCAAACTCTGCTCTCCATTACATTCATGCAGCTTCATTGGATGCAGTCTTGTCAGTTGTAGATGACTACATAGGCTGCTCTTTGCAAAAGCAGAACAGTGATAACAAAATGGTCCAGCAATGGTATTCCTGGAAGAGAATCAACAAGGAGGATCCGACTTAAGGAAGTAGCATAAAATGAACAATAGAAACGAAGACAGGTCTTTTTAAGTCCGTAGCAATCTTTAAGGGCCTAGCCCTGTAAAAACTTATGCACATGAAGAACTAGTGATAAAATGTCCCATTGATATTATAGCAGCTGTTTGCATGAGTGAAGCTACTCATGTATGCAAGTGTTCGCAAGTTCAAGCCTTGATTTTGTATAAGGTGGTTAGATGCTATAGGGTTGGGAGCATTAGGAATGCATGCATAGGTGGGTAGAGGTCAGAAGTGGATGCAAATAAATCATCATACCAGAGCTGGCAGTTGCCTTCTGTGCTAGCTTTTTTTTTTGGCTAGTTCAGGAGAACCCCAAAGCAATTACAAATGTAGGGCAAATTCTGTTCAATTGCATCTTTTGTTCCAAAGTGTGTGTGTTTTATATCCAGTTTTTCAGAATAATAATAAAAAAAATCCCATTTCCTAAGTGAGAGATCTTTAACTAACTGCACAGTGGTTGCGTGATGTGTACATCTGTCTAATCTGCCTATTGTCTATCCTAAAAAGGTGCCCTAGTTTCTCCCGTTAGACTCTCAACAGCCTAGACCTCTCATGTTACCTGCCCAGTCGTACATATAGCACTCTTATCAAACGTTAGCTATTTGCACAGAAGCAAAAGGGACTTTGCTGAATAGGAACAATGCAACTTTTTTTTTGGTTTTGGTCTGTGTTCTGCTTTTATATGATCAGTTAATCATCTGTAAATACTAAAAATACCCAGTGTGTCATGTTTTTCATGAATAGATTGTTGTTACTATTATGAAATTTAGTAATTTTATAAAACAGTTGCTGAGATGTAAATCATCTACTCCCACCTGATTAAAAAGAAACCAGTCAGTTGCCAAGTCAGCTTCAAATTAACTGCATTAGAGCCATGATGAGATGATCATATTTGTTCCTGAAGCCAGGGAAGAAACTAAGTATTCAAGGTCGGTATGCATGCCAGTGCCTCAGGATAGGTTTTGTCACTGTAGCTTAACATAGTTCAACTTCTGTTAAAGTGGACAATTTTGAAAAGTTTGTGCAGCAAGCTTATATCATTGACAGTGGCATTTGTCAGTGTGAAATCCCTCAAGACACATGGGAAGGGCAGTCAGCTGAAGCTATTTTGTGTGCTTGTTTGGAGCTTCAGGCTGAAAGAAGAAGAGCAAGTTGGGTTATCATAGTGTCTGCCTAGGAATAAATAATACGAATGCTTCTAAGGTTTCAGAAGAGGAACTTCTTTAGCATTTATACCGTCTATACTCAGACTGATCTTGCTCTGTGTTCCAGTATAAACAGTCAGAGCTTTGTGAAAGTGTGTATGTTG
Source organism: Mauremys reevesii (assembly GCF_016161935.1). NCBI lineage: Eukaryota > Metazoa > Chordata > Testudines > Geoemydidae > Mauremys > Mauremys reevesii. The sequence continues at coordinate 18,843,389 of NC_052642.1, forward strand.
TCATACTAACATATATATATGGGAAGGTACATTTAAAAAAATCTGATTGAGAAATCTAAATTCTTCTATCTTCTTTCTTTTCACAGTGGTTCCACCTGGGAGTCCTGGACCTATTACACGACATGAGTCGTATGACAGCTTAGCATCTGACCATAGTGGTCAAGAGGATGAAGAATGGCTTTCCCAGGTATGGGTTTTGGTTTTTGGGGGGAGGTGGGGAGTGGTTCTGTATCCAGGTCTGAAGAGAAATGCATCCTATCCAGTACAAGTGAATTCCAAAGCTTTATTAAAAAAAAATGTTAAAGACCACAGTAAAGCAATATAACACGTGTAAACCTAATTTCAATCTTGACCTAAGTGGAATCAGTTTGATGGTCTCAATGAATTCCTAGGACCTAGTGGATAGGTGTCCATGTTTTAACAAGCATAAACAAAGCCTCCATCCTGTAGGCCCTAATTACATCCTTGGCAATCTCTGCGTGGATCAGGAAGGACTGAATTGGTCGTAGAGAATTATCTGCCTTCCCCATCCCTGCAGATGTTGTCCCTTTTGGTCAGGGTTAAACAATGTTAGTATGGCAAAATGGGGAAGACTACTCTGTTGTGACTTATGCTGCACTCATTCTGCCCTAACGTAGAAGGAGGGTTAGTTGAATAAAGCATTTCTCTTTCTCTCTGACTGCCAATCACCACCTTTCTCCGGCGTTAAATCAGTTCAACTGTTGCTGAATACAAACCAATGCACATAAAACGTAAACTTTCAAAAGTAATTGCCCCTTGACTTAGCTACTGACTTCTGAGTTAATGTTTCCCTCTGTAACAATAGATTACGTGTTGCAGGAATAAATGTAAAGAGGAAAGTCAGATCTCTGGACTCAGGATTTGGCCAATAAGTGGAGACAGAATCAATTTTCAAATAATTTGGTGTAAACTATAAATGTATTTGTAATTTTGGAATGCATTCTGTAAGGTTGGACCACAAACATTTGAAACAAATTTAAGGGAACAGAAAGCAAATTGCTTTGCAAAACCTTTCTAGGTCATCTTTACGTCATAACACAGAAAAATAAAGATAGAAGAATATGATGTAATATCTTTATAATTCAGTTATTTTTAGTGCATTGTCTAATGATTGATAAACTCTGTTGTTATAGAATATCCTAATTTAAAACTGGAAGGTTAGTTAATTGTAGTACTTTATGATGATCTCAGTATGAATGAACAATTTTGAATACTAAGCCAAACCTTTAAGTTTTTACTCAGGGAATATTCTCATTACATTCAGTAGGCGTTTTCCCTTAGTAAGAACGGGATAAGGATTTCATGATTTGGCTCAATTCAAAACTTCAGCTTACAAATACAGGATATAAATAATAAAGTGAAATTCCATTTCTGTAATTTTTTTTTTAGAATGACCTTTGACATTTATTTTTGTAAGGGTTAAAAATGATGAAAAATAACTTAATTTACCAAAGCAATTATCCAGCACTTTCAGAATTCATCCTGACAGACTGAATTTTCTTCAGTTTAGATACATTACTATGTAGGTGTCATACTTTCAGTGCTTCTGTCCAGCTTTCACATTTTAATTTGGCACTATTTCAGATGTATTGCATTGCCTCATGAATATGTTGAGGATCTGCTACATCCAGTGACTTTTAAACCATATCTAGTATATTCCTCAAATAAGATTGCAGTCCTGCAGTAGGTCTACACAGGTGTATACATCTGTGTCTCATGGTGCCCCAGTGATTGCAGGGCCTAAGATTTCAGTTTTGGTTTCACATTGATATGTCAGACCTGGTGAAGCTGTCTCTATCTTGTCAACGGCATAAAGACAAATGGTGAAATCCTGGCCCCATTGATGTGAATGTGAGTTTGCCACTGATTCCAATGGGGCCAGGATTTCAGCCAGAGTTTTTAAGAGTTTTTCAAATACTGTAACTACAATGCAAATGTTATATCATAATCCACGTTCCAACATCATTTAGTTACTTTACAACTTGGCTCACGTTACTTGTTGGGTTATTCTTCAGTGTAGCAGATGGTTTGCAGAGAAAGAGTAAAGTGGACATACAGCATATAGGATTGTGTGTTGCTAATAAAAAGATGATTCAAAGTAGCAATAGGAGCACAGCGCAACTCAAGTCTTGTCATAAATACTCTGTAATAGAGCAGCAAGTATATTTTATATGAAAAAAATTCCCAAATGAGGTCTCTTATTACACAAAAAGAGAATCAGGAAGTGCACCAGGAATGCTTAGTTTTTGCTAAGTGAAAAGAGTGATGATATCTCTTTTGAACATGAAGATCCTAGCTTTCTCTAAGCAAGCCACTTTAGATTAAGCCGAAAGAGCATGTATGTTTTTCAAAATTAAAGTGTTGTTATCAACAGTAACAGCACGCAGTGAAAAAACACTGCCCTTCACTTCAACTTTTCAATTAGAACAGTGGGTAATGTGTGCTGTCAGTGTGAAGTAGATACAATATGTTTGTCCTGCACACAACAGGAGAGTGAATAGGAACATCTGGCCATAGCCTCGGTAAAATTTCAAAGGCATCTGTTTACCTCTCGGCTCTGTGACACTGATGGTTTCAAGCTTAAAATATACAGAATGTTTTATCTGTGGCCTAATTTACATCGCTGCATAAAAGCTACTTAAATTATAAACCTCTACAGTCAATCTGAGTTACCCCAAGATAAATGGAAATATGGAGGTAGTATTACACAGACTATGCTTCTGTCCTCCCAGGCTTGCAAATAATTGCCTTGGAACAATATTTTCTAAGTCTTTAAAATTACCTTGTCTGAGAATCAGAAGTCACCTAAAGCACAGAAACGTGATAATACTTAAAGAAAACTGTACGATGCTAATCAGGAAGGCACATATATATGTAACAAAACTACCGTAAGATGTAAATACAGATGTCTTCTATTTGTTTGTGGAGTTATTTATTGTTTTAATAGAAAATGGTAGGAATTTAGTAGGCTATCTGATTTTGTGATTTTGAAAATACCTGTTCTCCAAAGTTTAAAAATCAGAAACTCTAACAGGAAAAGAAAACATTAAAGTGCCTTTGCATATGCTTTGTTATACTTAACTATGGCTTAATGGGCTTGTACTCATGGCTGGCTTGGCCTGTCCATTCTAAGTGTCTACTTTCACAATTACATACCTTTTCAAAACAAAAATTACTAATTGAAATTCTCATGCTAGTTTGCATTCTTAGAGATGACTTTTTTTTAGTGTTTGAAAAAATCAATGATCATCTGGTTTTGAGGTGTCAGTATGAAAAAAGGCATTTTTCACATGCCCAAAAATATTTTGGATTCTCTTTCCTGTTTTGCTTACTGAAAATGACCTATTTTGTAAGATTCAGACAGGCCATGGATTTCGTTTATCATTAAGAGCAAGTATCCTTGAGTTAAAGGATTAAATTTGTTTAAAGTTATTTGCAAACATCAGAAATTTGCACACTCTGCATGCACTTTCTATACTCTCCTCTCCATTTTAAAGTATGTATGGAAGTATGGGGCCTAGTACATGGAAAATAAACCCTTTTGCTTTTGTATAAATTGTCAGACTTCCAACTGAATGCATATATGTTAAACATTTAGCTGTCTTGCTAAAGTAAGTGTATTGTATATACGTGGTTGTATTGTATATATGTGGTAATGTGTGTATGGCTGGAGCTGTACGATCTATTACAAATGATGTTGTTTTTCAGCAAGATGGTCTCTGCCAGCAGTAGCTTCAGAAATGCCAACAGTAATTATCAACTTTGTTTTGAAATACAATTCACACTTTATACATGTGAAGAAGTGCTTTTTATAGTGTGAACTTTCAGAACGATGCACTGAACAAAATTGTAACAGCTTGCTCTTAAAGAGAGGTCTCCCTGACCTGGTCAGGATTAAAGTTGTTGACAAAAGTATTGCTTCACTTGGTCTAGGAGGACAAAGACTGAACTATGTTCTTCTGTTGTTGTCACCAAAAATTCTAAATTGTTAGTTTCGTAGCTATGGAATTCATTTATCAATGGTAAGAACAAGGTACAAACTTGGTCATATGAAATGATAGTCATGGTGAATGTCATGGGCTCCAGAACAATGTAAGAGGATTCAGGGATTTTGTCTCCTAGAAATATTTATAAAATTGAAATTATCAAGAGAAGTTGTTTTCTGATCTTGAGCGACACATAGGGCTTAATTTTCAAAGTCAGATGCCTTAATAACATTTCTGACTCCCGCATATGGCTGCTCAGATTAACACGTAGGTTTAAAACAGGCGTTCAAGTGCCTAAGCGCCCATACGAACATCCAGATACAAGGTTTGGACGTGATGTGTGGGAGCCCAGATTTGAAAATTGGATTCACTGTAGACTTTTATTTTGAAGGGTTAAAATGCTGTTAATTTCTAAAATAGCTTAACCCAGAATCCCGTTTAGGTTCTACACCCATTTAATTCCTGATCAATGGCTGAATCCTGCAAGGTGCAGAGAGTCTCCTTGTCCATTTCTGAGTGCCTTCATCTCCCACTGAGACCACGGGACTGAAGGTTCTCAAAGTTTTGCAGGAGGCTTTTAATAGTATCAGATCTTATATAAGCAAAGCCATTCTGTATTTTGCGCTGTTGAAATGTCTCCTGAGGAAATGGAGCAAAATGCCTCTCTCCTGTTTGGTTGCCATGGGATTCTAGAGGGTTCATGAGATTGGGGGAATTTCTCAATATGATGTACAATATTCTTCTAGGTTGAAATAGTGACTCACACTGGACCTCACAGACGCCTATGGATGGGCCCCCAGTTCCAGTTCAAAACGATTCATCCCTCAGGTCAAACAACGGTCATTTCATCCAGTTCTTCTGTGCTGCAGTCACATGGTCCAAGTGACACCCCGCAGCCTCTTCTGGACTTTGATACAGATGACCTTGATCTCAACAGTCTCAGGTAACAATAAAGTTAATTTTACAAGAATGTTTCTTAGTTATTTACACACAGATTAGCCAATTGCTCAAATAAATTCTTCCATGTAAACTCATAACAATTAATATCAAGCCTGTCTAGATCAGATGCTTAGACGATCACATGCCTTGTTAATGATGAGAATTCATGTAGGACAAAGTGATGATAAAAATTTCTATCCAGATGTCTTCAGTGGTCGCATAGATTCCCTTCTGCTGCCACGTCTTGCCTGAATAACAATGGAAGATGTGCAAAGTCCAGTTGTCTTGTTCGGTTGCACTTAATCTCTAAAATGTTCAGTGCTTCATTGCCTTTCACAGTTTCTGCATTGCTTAGCAACATCATTTGCTATAACATGACTGGGAACATCAGGGTGTAGATTTATAGCCTGCTGACTATAAAGGGGTCAGTGTGTTGGAACACTAAGTGAACTACCGGAATGTCTTTCCCCCTCTTTTCCATCTTCTTTTCTTTCCTTGTTCAGTGTATTATGTAAAATTCTGGTACTAGATTTGAACCTAGTGATGCCTTGAAAACCTTTTCCCTCATGTATGCTTTTTTTATCATTGACAAAATGACATTGTATGATGGAAGTGCATTTTTAGCTGCCTCTTTGCCAACAGCAAGAACATCTCAATGCAACAACACAAAAGTCGCTGCTTTAGTTGGTTCATGACTTCTGATTCTTCTTAAAGAGTAACTCAGATCCTTGCCTTTTTTCAATTTACTTTGTATTGGGTTTGCTTTGTTTTCCTCCATTCTTCTTTTTAAGATTTCCTAACATTATTAACCACTTTCTGGGAGCAGTTGACTTCCTTGCAAGGTGTCAACAATTGCTAATAGATTATCAGAAGGTGCCAGAGTAAAACCTAGTGCTGTTACTCTGCTGAAAATGGGTATAATAAAAGAACCAAGTAGTTCATCTCAATATGTTTCCCCGAAAGTTTCAGATGTTAGTCATTCTCAGTTTCATTAATTTAAAGTTAGCAATCTTTGAATGTGGGCTTCCTGGGGGGAGGTGGTTAGTATTTATTGGTAGCCAGTGATTTTTTAAAAGTGCCATATTCGTCAGAAATTTCTGCTTCCCCTATGATAGCTAGAAAGAGTTAACAAGCTTTAGCAAGTCTACATCTTTCAGAGCCAACAGATGATTCTGGAACCTAAAGTTTCATGGTATTGGCTCTCTGGGATTTAGACTGTATTCCCATCTCCCACGAATAAAACAGAGCAAGTGTGGAAGATGACCAACCCTGCTGAAAATTATGCAAACTCTCCTGAGCCCTGAACTTGATGTGAATAGTCTTTACTCATGTGAGTAGGCCCATTGACTTCAGTTACATTGCCCCCTCTGTAAGGATATTCCGGATTGGACTCTTAATGTGTATAGCTGGCTTTCTAAGGTTCTTTGGAACCCAGCCAACTGATGTCCAGATGCCGGATATTTAAAGAATTATATGTGTGTATATATATAAAAATCATTGATTAAATGAAGAAAGATGTATGCTGGCAGGAGAGTAGGTAGTTAAACACATAACCTTTCCCTCCCCACACAAACCAGTTTTGCCTGCCAAGCCAAAGGACTTGTACCATACCTGTGGGCAATAAGGGGAATTCGTGGAGCAAGGGTTTTCTTTTTTACTTTTTTCTCTGTGGCTTTCTAAGAGCTCTAATCCTAAAAAAAAGTATGGAGTCACTTAGTTTTCATTAAATTTATCATCCATTGCTTGGATCCATACATCAGTGGAAAATAAAAGCTTTGAACACTTAGTTGATTGTAGAATAAATAGTTCTTTAACTGATTGGACTTGTTCAGCTTTCTTGATTTAAGAACAACCTTAATGAGCAGTGATTTTGACACAAGTGAAACATGTGATTTTAAATTTTAGGATTCAGCCTGTTCGCTCTGAACCTGTTAGCATGCCAGGATCATCGCGCCCGATTTCTGATCGCAGAGGAGTTTCAACGATGATCGATGCTACTTCAGGTAAAAAGCACGTGTTGATTTCATGTTTTGCTTGACATTAATGGCATTTGTCAAACTTTTATTTATGTGCTCAGTATCATGTTGTTACTAACCAAAGCCATATATTTAAAGAGCTGTCAAAATTTTCAGATCTACTGTAGGGTCTGTGCTATCTTATATTTAATGAACTTATATTGAAAGCTACCAGGGTGATGATTCATTTTGCCTTTGATCACTCGAATGTGAAGTAGCAGTACTGACATAAAATCTAAATACAATATATGTGTTCAATTTACTTAAACAGAATATCAAAGTGCCTGATCTAAAGAATCAGAAGGTGTGTCAGGGCTAATACAGGAATGTTTTTATTAGTGAAAGCATAAAGTTTAGAAAATCATTACACTAATAATCTGTCTATCATGGTTATAAATTACCTACCAATGAAAAATATCCTTGTATATATTAGCAATGTCTGTGAGTGAACATTCCCTATCAGATAAATTAACCAATGTTTCTTTAGCAGGAATATTTTTCACAGACTCCTTTTGCAACGGAGAACAACTTTAAATAAACCATGATTATTTCAGTATCAGCATAATAATATATGTACTATAAAGTTTTCTGCCCTTGTTTCTTAGTGTGATGGTATACTATGTATAAAGAAACAAGGGCAATGGGGTTTTATACTCCAATACAGTTGTATAGAATGTGAAGGTTCCACACAGTAGGATTTTGTCAAATAAAATCTCTCACAAGTAGAATTATTAAACACACAGCATTAGTCACAGTCGAGTCAGAGAGGATTTTAATCTTTAGCGATTTGAAAATCCCTAGAGACTGCTGATTGGATTGAGGTTTAAACTGTAAAAGGAAACTGCAACACATAAAGAAACTGATTTGTGAAGGGTGTTTTAAAGAGAGTTAAAATGAAAGCTCCTGTTCCGGACTCTGTTTGTTATAGATATAAATTCTGAATCCAAGATATTACGTTTGTGTGCCAAATCTATTTATTTTTCTAGATCCGTGTTTATAATTGTGTAGTAATTCCATTCACACGCCGTAGTTAAGATTGTGTCATCACTGACATTATAAATCCCTATTTTCAGAAATTTTAAAGTTGTTACATTAACTCTGCTTGAAACTAGGCAGACATCTGGGGCTGTGTCCTGGGAATATTTTTAATAAAAGTATATGAAATATTGAGAAAATTATCTTGGCTGTATAGGGAAACCTACAAGTATCAAAACCAATGCATTTTTTTAGTAGTTCATCTGAAAAATGTCATTTTTAAAAAATAACACATAACAGACTTAGATCATAATGGTAATCTCAGACAGTATATTTGAAATGTTTAATACCATAGTTAGGGGCATTTCCAGGGTGGCTAAAACAACACAAATAAGGAACTGTGACCTAAGACTTTAGCTAGCCTGAAACATGGTTCTCTAATATGATTCTATAAACGAGTTGTTCCATCTATGCTACAGACAATAAGCCATGCAAGAAGATGGCTACCTCCATGTGCTAAATAACCCACTTTGAAAGTGTAGATGGAGCCTTTGTGTAAAGTGGCTCATATGCATGGGATGGAGCTTTTTTTGGTAATGCTTTTAACATGTGTGTCCACATTAAAATTAGTATGTATTGTTATAAGACTACATATATTTATTGTACAACAATGCAATTTTGTTATAACACCTCATAAATTTCTTTCAAGCAATACATGGATTTTGCCAGTGACGTGCTGATAGCAGTATTTTATTTAACTCCACTTCCAAACAGTTTGGATTTGAATTGATTTTTGACTCAGAGACTTTAACCTCTATTTGAAGCCTTTGTATTGGCTGAGCCCTGGTTCTTTCCCATGCAGAAACTATTCATCCTTACAGGTTTCAGAGTAGCAGCCGTGTTAGTCTGTATCAGCAAAAAGAACAGGAGTACTTGTGGCACTTTAGAGACTACCAAATTTATTTGAGCATAAGCTTTCATGGGCTAAAACCCACTTCATCGGATGCATGCAGTGGAAGATACAGTAGGAAAAAATATATATACAGGGAACATGAAAAAATGGCTGTTGCCATACCAACTGTAACGAGGGTAATTAATTAAGGTGAGCTATTAGATGAGGTATTAGCAGCAGAAGAAAAAAAACTTTTGTAGAGTGGATGGGTTATTATACAAAGTAAAATTGTTTCCCCATGCTAATTTTCCCCCCTACTGTTACTCTCACCTTCTTGTCAACGGTTGGAAATGGACCATCCTGATTATCACTACAAAAGGTTTTTTCTTCTGCTGATAATACCTCACCTAATAGCTCAGATTACATTTGATGGTTTAGTGATGTGGCCTCTCCTAAAGAGTTAAGGAGCCACAACAAAATGCATGTGCTTTTTCTCAAGGTTTCATTCTGCCCTTGAAACAGAGTTCAGGTGATGAAAAACAGAGTATTTAGCACTCATTCCCTCTCCCTCTCATCTTTTCATTTACAAAAAAATGCTTAATGGATGTGTGCAGCAAATGACATTAAACTCAGTTTTGACTGTAAGGATTTTATTTTAAATACCATGCTTGAGCTGCATTACATTTTTGTCTTCAAAAGTCCAGTACTGTAAATATTCTTATTTCCTGCTGATATTACCAAGGCACGTCCTAAATGGCTGACATTCTTTATGAAAACAAGTTTATTGGCAAATACCTTTTTAGGTTTGATGGTTGGTTTTTGTTTTTTGTTTTTTTAAGTAGGTTATAAATTTTTTATTACCGAGCCTGAACCAGGAAGTGATTCTTCAGTTCTGACCCATACATTTGAGTCTGTTGCACTTTATGAAGATGCTTATCTGGCTGTTTGATTGCCTGTTGCTTAGAGATGTGACCAGTGTGGCGCCCCTCTTATCAAGTTCTATCATTTGGTCTTGCCATCAAAAGATTGCAAGTACATATTTATCATCTTTGATTATTCTTGCAGCACATTTAATAGCTCACACACGTGCAACCTCACCCACCAACCCCCTGCCGGTGACAGCTCTGTCTTTGTGTTAAACACGACAACAGTGTACGTATTTTTATTATGACAACTTTTATAGGTATGTCAGCAAAACCATGCTATCATGTAAAATTTTCTGGCAGAGAGGACTTAAAATAATTCTTAATTTTAAAAAGTATAGGCCACTTGCACTGATGTAAATCAGGAAGATCTCCAATGAGAGCCATGGAGTTATACCAGAATAAAATCAATGTTACTGAGTATTGAATCAGGTCCATTTCTGTAATAAAGAAGTGAGATCTAAGTATTATGTTAGACAGAATTTAGTAACATGTTTAAATTATGGAAGAGCTGTTTTTAACGGTAAAGATTGGAGGTAGGTTTTGTTGGGTTTCTTGAATGAAAATGACTTTATTTGCTCAAGTTATATTTAAATCCTTTTTATTGGGTTGACATTTTGATAAAGAGTTACCTTGGGTAAAGTTAAACATTAGGGTTTACCTTTTGGTAAAGCATAAATGATTTTTGTTTGTTTGTTTTTCTGTTTGTTTGGGGGTTTTTTTGTATGTTTGTTTGTTTTGGCAGTATACAACCGAGTTTGCATGCATGTGTTGATTTCACTCCCAAATGTTGGCACTTGTTCAGTTGCTGCAACCTGATGAGGATGTTTTGTTTCTGAATCACTTGTTTCTCTGCTCTGAGAAGATTCTGGGTATTGGTGATTATAAAGAGCTATCCCCAGTCTAAATCTGCACATAGAACAGGCCAAATACTGCCTCTGTCTTGGAGTACCTCTTTATTGTGGAAGTCTGATTCAATGAATATACATAGCGGTCTAGGTACTGAATCTGGGGAGGTGCATAAATACTCCTGTTAATTATCATCTTCTGTTAATAGAGGCCTTAATTCGTGCATCAGGTTATATTGTGCTCTCTCAAAAATCAATTCTTGCAACCTGCCCCTACTAGAAAGGCTTGTCTAAAATGTATATGTTGCCTGTTCTACAAATACATTCGAAGCAAGAGGAAGACCAAGGACAGGGTAGGACTGTTACTCAATGAGGAGGGGGAAACAATAACAGAAAATATGGAAATGGCAGAGGTGCTTAATGACTTCTTTGTTTTGGTTTTCACCAAGAAGTTTGGCGGTGATTGAACATCTAACATAGTGAATACCAATGAACATGAAGTATGATCAGAAGAGGCTAAAACAGGGAAAGATTAAAAATTACTTATACAAAGTAGATGTCTTCAAGTCACCAGGGCCTGATGAAATGCATCCTAGAATACTCAAGGAGCTGTCTGAGGAGATATCTGAGCGATTAGCAATTATCTTTGAAAAGTCATGGAAGATGGGAGAGATTCCAGAAGACTGGAAGACGGTAAATATAGTACCAATCTATAAAAAGGGAAATAAAGACAATCCAGGGAATTGCAGACAATCCAGGGAATTACAGACCTGTCAGCTTAACTTCTGTACCCAGAAAGATAATGGAGCAAATAATTAAGCAATCACTTATCACTTTACTATCTTCTAGATGTTTGCAAATTAACAGTCAGCATGGATTTGTCAAGACCAAATCATGTCAAACCAACCTGATAGCTTTCCTTGAGCAGGTGACAAGCTTTGTGGATGGGGGGAAGCGGTAGACGTGAAATAACTTGACTTTAGTAAAGCTTTTGATACTGTCTCGCATGACCGTCTCATAAACAAACTAGGGAAATGCAACTTAGAGGGAGCTACTATAAGGTGGGTGCAAAACTGGTTGGAAAACCGTTCTCAGAGAGTAATTATGAGTGGTTAACAGTCAGGCTGGAAGGGCAGAACGAGTGGGGTCCCGCGGGGATCAGTTCTGGATCCAGTTCTGTTCAATATCTTCATCATAATGATTTAGATAATGGCATAGAGAGTACACTTATAAAGTTTGCGGGCGATACCAAGCTGGGAGGGGTTGCAAGTGCTTTGGACAATAGGATTAAAATGATCTGAACAAACTGAAGTAAATAGGATGAAATTCAATAAGGGCAAATGCAAAGTACTCCATTTAGGAAGGAACAGTCAGTTGCACACATATAAAATGGGAAATGACTGCCCAGGAAGGAGTACTGCAGAAAGGGATCTGGGGGTCGTAGTGGATCACAAGCTAAATATGAGTCAACAGTGTAACGCTGTTGCCAAAAAAGCAAACATCATTCTGGGATGTATTAGCAGGAGTGTTGTAAGCAAGACACGATAAGTAATTTTTCCGCTCTACTCTGCGGATTAGGCCTCGACTGGAGTATTGTGTCCAGTTCTGGGCACCACGTTTCAGGAAAGATGTGGACAAATTGGAGAAAGTCCAGAGAAGGGCAACAAAAATGATTAAAGGTCTAGAAAACATGACCTAGGAGGGAAGATTGAAAAAATTGGGTTTGTTTAGTCTGGAGAAGAGAAGACCAAGAGGGGACATGGTAACAGTTTTCAAGTACGTAAAGGTTGTTACAACGAGGAGAGAGAAAATTTGTTTTTCCTAACCTCTGATAATAGGACAAGAAGCAATGGGTTTAAATTGCAGCAAGGGGGATTTATGTTGGACATGAGGAAAAACATCCTAACTATCAGGGTGGTGAAGCTCTGGAATAAATTGCCTGGGGAGGTTGTGGAATCTCCATCATTGGAGATTTTTAAGAGCAGGTTGGACAAACACATGTCAGGAATGGTCTAGATAATACCTAGTCCTGCCATGAGTGCAGGGGACTGGCCTAGATGACCTCTCAAGGTCCCTTCCAGTCCTATGATTCTGGCCATAAAAAAATAAAACGCTTAAGTATGTCCGTGTGGCTGTCCCTCAGTCTGAGCTCAGTCTGTATTTTTCAGTGTATCGCCTTCATTGGACATAGGCTAAGCATGTAGCACAAAGTTATTTCCATGGATTCCTAGGTGGGGGTGGGGGTGTGAGTTGTTGTGGGGGTGTACAGTATGGAACTTCCATGCTGTGATTCAGTATGAACTGGACCCAGGGGAGCTGATGGATGTGGGGCTAATGAATTACAAAAAGCTTCGACAATTTCATTTGATAGTTGGTAAATGGAGTGAAAGGGAGCTTGCCTGCTGCACAAGTAAAGGATGCAGGCCTACATCTTTGTAGCATCAGCTGTGGGGTCCCCATATTATTGTGAATGTTTACTGTGAAATACAAACACAGCAGCTAGTCCTTATCAATACTATATAGTGAAAGAAACCTTTTAATTGTCCAATGTCTTCATTCAAAGATGTTCAGAGCTTAATATCTGCTATTTAGAAGTCTAGGGTAAATTTTTCAAAAGCACCTAAGTGACTTAGGAACCTAAGTTCTATTTTCAAAAGTGACTTAGGCACCTGGAACCCTAAGTGCCATTGACTTTCAGTTAGACTTAAGCTGCTAAATGCCTACATCGCTTTTGAAAATGGAACTTAGACTCCTAAGTCACTCGGATGCTTTTGAAAATGTTACCCCTAGTTTATAGGTAATATTTCAGAACTGATAGCTGAGCCAGGAGGCAATACACCTCTACCCCGATATAACGCCACCTGATATTACACAAATTCGGATATAACGCGGTAAAGCAGCGCTCCGGGGGGGAAGGGGCTGCACACTCCGGTGGATCAAATCAAGTTCGATATAACGCAGATTCACCTATAACGCGGTACGATTTTTTGGCTCCCGAGGACAGCGTTATATCGAGGTAGAGGTGTACTATACATGAGCCTCATAATATCTTGGATTACAATTAAATAAATTTAAGAATTTTAAAATATCTTGTGTAAAATTGAACCCATAGGTGAACAACTTTGCCAGTATTGCTGTTCTAAGCAATGCAATAATTAGTATACCTATAAGTGAATGCTCTATTTTAGAAAATTCCTAGTGGACTGGATAGAAGTAAATGAAATAAGTCACACTGAATGCAGGAAATAAGAGATTCTTTCATGCAAGTGATAACATTAGAAGAGTACTTTAGTAAAAGACCACAAAGAACCAACTAGAATAAAATGGATATTTTATATAAGGATATTATTTTGATGTACTAAGATGTTTATATTAATATTTTGTCCTACAGTATAATGTTGTAATGGAACAACTTTGATTCCCTGAAAAATACTATTGTAAAATAACTAAAATGAACAATGGTGAAGATTATGAGAGTCAAATGTAAAGATAAAGTATTTGAATATTATTATTATGTAAGTGCAGATGTGAATGATTTTATTTCTTCTGAATGTCAATAGTTTTTTTAGATCAGTGAGGGATATAAACTTATTTACATCTTAACTGTATCTTTAAATATAAGAAGAGTTAGCAAAAATGTCTTCAGTAAGATGTCCCTTATATTTGTCCCTGAATGAACACAGACTGCTCACAGGCACTTTGGGAGAATGTCCCTTTCAGGATTTAAATGCACTGTAATTCCAGGTTGACAGTGATAAACATTCAAAATCAGTGATAAGACTTTAAAAAGAATAGAATTTAGCCCAAATTTTAACAGATTGTATAGAAGGGTTCAGGAGTATATAACAGATATTAATATAGCCTTGTTCAATTAAAAATAAATATAGACTTAGGGAAAACAATATATTTTTTTCTCAGACAAAACTGATTGTTTTAACATTTACCCATGGCCCATGAAACAATTTTGTTGCACTGCCACTTGAGCAACAAAATGGTGACAAAAGAAAGCAATTGGCATATTATAAGCAGTTGAGCCATTCTTTTTTTCCCCCCAGGTGAAGTAAGTGAAAACTTTATTCATTTGATCTTTTATTATTCATACTAACACCACTGACGTAAGGACTACATGGCAAACTTGTACTGTCCCGCAGTATTCTCCCTTGGAATTTAATAAACGCCTCTGTTGTCACACCTTAAAACATCCAAGCTCTTTTCTGTTGTGTGTGATCAAATATTTATTCCCAAATACCATACACCTAGGAGTGTTTCCGTGGAGTAGCAGAGATCAGTTACTCAGGTAGTAAAGATGTGTGAATGCAGCTGGCAGATGAAGTAACCAACATTATGAATTCCCAGCCTGTCCTTCTTGCCAGAGGCAATAGCTGACAGGCCTGAGCGGTCATTGGTTTCCTGTTACTGGCGTTGATAGGGCCTGAGGAATCTTGGCGTCATAGATACTTAAGCTATGCCCCTGCATGAGTGGAGACGGCCAGTGCTGGAGGGTCCTTGTTGCACAGAGGTGTAATCAATATGGTCTGGAGTCCTTGACCTGAATCTGTAATTACCTGGATGGTATAAAGGTAGTTTGTTGTTACTGATGGTGATTGCATTCAGGTCCTCTGTTTGTGCTGCTGATCTGTGAAGCAGGGGGAGAACTTGGCCCTCTTTCAGTTCTCCACAGTAATCAAGAGGTTTTAATAATGGTCATATAACAAGCCATTCTTATAAGGGACATCACCTGTTCGTTGCCAAGGAAAACAGGAACCCAGCAGTGCACGTTCTGCAGTTTTACCTTCTGTCGCTTCATTAAAAGGGATGCCTGGGCTGTAAATTCTAGCTCTTCTAAGTAATACCTTTTAGAACAAAAGTTAGTAGCAGAATAGCTATTTTAATAAGTGCTTTAGTAGGTTATTAGTTATTAAGAATTTTACTATATTTATAGAACAAGTAATTTGTGGGGTCTGATCAGTTGAGGTTTTTGTTGACAAATGTGCTTTTGAAGAACTGAGGGCTTTTGTGTGAGTTGTGCAGTGCAGAATGGGGACACTTAACAGGGAGATTTTAAACCTGATGTAGTTGATTCAGTTGGAAAAAATGTTAACTGATGATTTTTAAAGACAGCCTTAAGTCAGAACGGACTGCAGTGGGCTCGGAGATGCCAGTGCAGTGTACGTGATTACTGCTAGGAGCAGCTGTGCCCTATAGACTATGGAGATGTGAAGAGAAATTAAAATGATCTGACACTGCTGATTGGGCACTTGCTGCTGGATCATTGCCTGGCTTGGGAAACGCTCAGCTGCAGGGATGCATGTAGTAACATTAATGTCTTGCAACTACTGGTGGGTGTTACTCTCGGCAGAAGTATAGACGGAATAAATTGACAGACGGGACATGGGTAGAGCGGGTAAATGAGAGATTAACAAAATTGTTTTATACTGATTTATTTTTTGCCTTTCTAAAAAAAATTATGGATGTGGTGTTTGTGAAAGGTGAATGACTGAAAGCTCTGGTGACTGAAGGCCGCTCCTTAGCACACAATGAGATTCAGCTGTACCTGTTTCCAGTGCACGTTGCCCCTTGGCTATGTGAAAAGGGAAAGACTCAATCTTTATGGGACAGAAGGTGGTTAATCTCTATGCCCACTTATCATTGGCCTTTCTACGGAGTCTGCCAACAAATGACTGAATTAATCTCATTCATCTGTGATGATTGTTCTTTGAGATGCAGGTGCTACTCAGCTAGAAAATGCTGTGAGATTGCTAGCTAGTTTCAAGTAGTCAGGTGACAAATCAGATGGCCACAACTTTTGGTTACTACTGACCTGGCATTTGGACTGATGATCTAAAGTGGAAAAACTCCATATCACAGGATGAATCACCTGAGCCATTCAGTTCCCAGAATACTAATCATCTTGCTCGCCCATTTTTGTTAGCATATGGTAGGCATTATTCTTCAAGAATGTATTCTGCTCATTTCACCTACTGCTACAGAGCATGAACATGGATTTTCTAGATGTAGAGAGTACAGAGCCCTTTTACACCTTTATGAATCAAGAGCAAATGGCGTAGCCTCTTTTGTGAACAAAGAACTGCCACGCACTGGGGAGGGCTGCTCCTGGACAATAGAGCTTGTGATACTTATGGAGGCAGGAGAAGTCTGAGGTTCCTTTTACATTTCCTTTCTGGGCATTTTGAGGCCCATTAGCTGGTAAAAAATATAAATCATATAGACAGTGAGATTTGAAAAAAGTTTTTGATTCAGTTATTAGCAGCTTGAATAGGGCCCTCCATACATAATGTCATGTTAGTCCCATGGCTATAAATGTTTACATATGCAGTTCACCTTCTCTGAATTTAAGTAGATTTAAAGACTGTAGAATATTGATTTCCTCACCTCCTGTAATTGAATAGATAAATCAAACTAACTAAATCCAGAACAGCTATGTTTCCATACTATGTGTATTCTGCTGATGTTTTCTAAGTAAATAATCGGGTGGGTAACACACAAAAAAGTACAGAGAACTTGCTTACAAGGGGCATTTTAATATGTGTAAATAAGAAGGTAGTGGTGAGTTCTTCTGTTATTAAATAAAATAAATGTATTTACAGATATAGAGTATTGGGATACATATGTTTCTTCTTCGGTTGTTTTGTTTAACAATTCTTAGAAGACCTGGGAGCAGACATACAGCCAGCATAGGACTTTCAGACATACATACATGTGCAATATTGTACGATTAATTATCTTGATCATCTTTCCTGCTATCCCATATCTTGTCATACTTACCAGTTATAGTCATGCTAATATTACCTCACTCTGCACTACTGAAAAACACTCAAACTTTGTACTGGGGCTTTATTATAGTACAAGAGTGATATTGTTCCCTTAAGACAGATCTTCAGTTAAACTGACAAATGTTTTTAGAAAACAAGTTTTATAAGTTTTATTTTCCAGTTTTCCCAGTACCTTGAAATATTTTTTTAAGTCCCATAATACATTGTTCTCTGTTCCCAAAACAGACATGATCATAGCATTAATAATTGATTTCCAGTTTAGTGAAACATAAGTCAAGAATTCTGAAGATAATAGTTTAAGCAGAGTTGTGCAAAGCCATGGGGATTGGATTCACAGAGACTAAGTGAACTTTTTCCCACTTTCAGTTAAGGTTGTTTTGCTCCCCAGAATGCAGATCAAAATTCAACTAGTACTGAGCCTGGTTTCTGGCTGGAAGCAGAAGAAAGCAGTGTCAGTTGTTTTCTAGTTGAACCATAGTTTAGTTCAAGTTAACTGAAACGTCTGTGTACCTTTATGTGTATGTCCCACTTTGGGGTTTACTTTCAGAAGACTGGCCCAGATAAATAAAATGATGGTGAAGTTTTGAACCAAATTATTATTTGTCTTTTTTCTTCATAATTTTAGGGAAAGTCTAGGGTGGTCTCAGTGAAGGGTCATGGGACTCGTTTTTTTTTTTAAGTCAAAAGTTTTACACCACAAAAAACTTTATTTTTTTTTTAATTTTTAATGTAAATAACAAGAAGTAGGAGTTCCACACAGTAGCCAAGCCATGTAAACTCAACCTGGCTCTCAAATTTAAAAAACAAAACCCTTTCTCTGGTGAGACAGGATGGGAAGCTTGTGATTTCTTATCAAGTTTCTCATTTCATCTCTGCTGGGATAGTCCTTTGTGTAGCAGCAGTGTTATTGCTGGGCTCTTGCTCCCTATTAGCTGTCCACGTGCTCCAGTGATAAGGCTGTCAATGGTATTTGTTGTGGGTTAAGCGTCGTATGCATTCACCTCACATTTCTCTCTCTGACTCCCCTCTCTCTCTTCCCACGCCGCAAATCCCCAAATGCTAGAAAGTTGCGTGTGTATATAGTATTTTATATCATAGAATTCATGATTCTGTGGTAGCTGTGAGACAAGTTAAGCCTCAGTTACTTTGAGATGAAAGCTTGAATGTGATTTTGAAAAGATCTTAACCCTTAAAGAAAGGTTATTTATGTTCACTCCCCCACCCCCCTTTAACCAAAGGAAATCCCAAGGAAACAGTCCCTTTTAATCAAGAGGTCACAAAAAGCAGTGATGTGAAGCATGTCCATAAGGCTTTCACTGCATTCGTAAACATGCTCATACCCTCTTCTTTTCCGCTGTGTCAGTTTTCTCCTTTAATAGATCATTTTTGTAACAATTACTAGACTAGTTCAGTTGGCGGTATAGTACAGGTGACAGGGGCTTCTATTGTCAGATCATGGGAGCATAGGTATTTGAGCTTTCTCAGCTGGTAATTCATGTAGGTGAGTAGTCACAGACAGATTAATTAGCGGTAGTAATTGTGCATTTCTTTGTTGTGTTAAATTACGAATTTGAGATAATCAAACTGTCTAACTTTACTGTTCTTAAGACCATTTCTAGTAATTTAACTTGGAAAGAAAGGTGCAACTTTCAAACCTTGTGTTGCATGCTGTTATAAGTGTGTGTGTGTGTGTGTGTGTGTGTGTGTGTGTGTGTGTGTGATTTTGTGATTGTAATTTGTGGCACAGGCAACCAGAGCACAGGATGGAAGCCCATAGTTGCATTTTAGAAATATGAAGAAATGTATAAATAATCTTTCTTTCCCTTTGTATAAGGTGTGTATCTTTATTTAGAGAGACAACCAGTAAGGTTGAAATGAAATAAAATTCAAGAAGTGAATGGTCTCTTGTTTTTTAATTAATCTATATTCTTCATTAACGCATTTCTCTTTCTCTTGGATCATTTTTTGAAAGGTATAAAAAAAGTTTTTAATATATGAGATTTTAATTATCAACAATATTTCACATGCAGACTTCATTCTATAATATGTATTTGTTTTGGCTGGTTTTTAAGCAGACTTGAATCCTGAAGACTGTACCAAGCATGTATATTCTGCATCTCTCCCATTTATTCTTACTGTTAGTGTACAGTCAGTCCAATGAAACTGTGTTCAAAACAAATACCTGTTCAAAAAATTATCAGTGAATGTCTGATGGTATCGTATGGTACTTCTGGAGGCTGAATTCAGTGCTGTTCTCCCATAAAAGATTAATTCTTACATTGTAGAAAATTCAAGGATAGTTGTCCTAACAACTTGAGTTATTTGGTCCTGGCTAGTAGAAAACATCCTGAGATAAAACTCACAAATTTTCCAATGAAGATGGTTCATTAAAGAGAAACGAAAAGGGCATTTAAAAAAAAATCACATACACAACCATTATTTTTCCTTTACATAGAACCGATTAGAAGAACATTAGAAGGTGAAATCCTGGATCCATCTAAATCAACAGCAAAACCCCCATTGATTTGAGGGGCCAAGATTTCATCTAGTTCTCTTCTGTAGACCCTCTGAGATCACTGCACTGCATGGTAATCATGTACTAAGTAGAGCCCTTTGCCTTGGAAAGTTATGACTTCATAGTCAGGAGTTCTCTCTTCAGGGTACTCTATTAAATAAAGACATATTCCGTACATAAGCGAACTCTCTCCTGTTTTCTTTGTTGTTCTGTCCATTTTACTCTGTATACAGTGTCCCCAACACCACCACCTCTTTGTTGCCAACAATCAAATGTTTATATTCCCAAGCAGCAAGTTTACTTCCATGGGCTTTTCACATTTTTTATAATAAGTTTACATGTTACCTGTGATGGGGACGACCAGAAAGAGAATATAGTAGAGGTAAAGAGAGATAAGATGCTTACACGTTCACTCATCTCATAAGTTTGACTTCCCATTATCAACAGTGATTTTACGTCAAGCTACTGTAGAAATGTATAACAGAGCACCCTGCCCAGAAAACAAAGATATTTATGCAGTGGAAGAAACCTAGGGCTGATTCTTCTTTCACTTACCCCAGTGAAATCATCAGTAAACGCACTTCTATCAGTGGAATAACACAGGTAAGTGAATGGAGAATCAGGCATCAAATCTCTACATGAACATATGTGGGGAAAAATTCAATTTTTTTACATCTCCCAAAAGCCCTACTTCCTCCCACACATTTTTTTTTAAAAATACACAAACATGGGATAGCTAACCAGCTGACCTGGCCTCTTAATAACCCATCAAAGCTATGCAAAAAAATGAGAGGTGGAAGGAAAACCACAGTTCTGAGTGAAATGGACCATAGTCCTTCCACTGCCTAGGGAAAACAAAGGGCATGAAAAGAGCTGTTATAATCTAGGTGTTAGTGTATTATTCAGGGTTTAAGCTTTAACTATGACTTGTTTTGTGGTTTTCTTTCATGACATAGTTTTTGTTGGTATGTTTGATGTATTTTGATAGGAAAAGGAGGATTCATGTAAATTTGTGATTAGCCCTGTATGTTAGCAATACTACATTGTGATCGGCATCTTATTGGAAGTCCACAGGAAAGCCCAACCTACTATGGAGCTTATAAAATCAGACCATCTCCAGAGGAGGATAACCACGGCATATTTGAGATTCAAATTTAATAGACTTCCAAAATTACTGGATAATCTGTTTAGATTATATTAGCTCCAAGAGCCAATCCCTTCCAAACTAAAGTCTGTGGGAAGTCCAAATATGCTAAAGGTATTTCTGTCTAATTTTATCGAATTCTTGAGTGTAGATATAGTACATTCCAAAGTCTTTGAAGGGAAACCTTGATATACTGAGGTAATTGCCTTCAGTCCTTTCCAGTATATATGACGTATTACAGTGGAAAATTAAGGTAAACATCAATGTAATAGAGTTCTCTTTTGAAATTAGTGAAGATGAACCTTTCACCTGCTTTTCTAAGTACTGTTCTCAACAGCTGTTGTATGCTTTCTGAAACTTGTCTTAAAATATTTATTCTCTATCCTGAATATAGTATAGCAATTTTTTTTTCAAAGCATAACGACACTCAGCTCAGATTAAAAACTAATGGCCTGATTTTGAATGCAGCTGGGAAGTCAGAAATCCTATTGAAGTCAATGGGGGCTGCACATGATTAGCACCTTTAAAAATCGAACCATAAATTCCTGCAAAAATATGGAGCAAAAAAGAAAAAGGCAAAATTGAGTAAACATATCTTAATTATTTTGTGTTGATCCTGCTCTTAAAAAGGTGCCTGAGCTGATTTCATTCAAGATTCAGAAAAAAAATGGATTCCCAGGCTGAGAACCCAAGTGTTGAATTTAAGATGAGAAGGAATATTTGTGGCAAAGTTATTACTGCCAAGAAAATAGAGAAAATCAGAAAAAGATCACCCTGAAAGTGCTGACCTCAATATAAGATTTGCAAATTTGATATTAGAATGAAAGGTTTGCTCTGTACTTAGATATTGTTTAACCAGTCGTTCTAGTCTGCTTAATAAGAACACAAATGTTTCTCTGCTATTTGCTGTGTGACTGTTAACGGGGGATGGTTTTTTAAAAGAGTTGTGATGATGTAATAATAGTTTGCACTTCTGTGATGTCTTTAATCTAAGTGCTGTATAATATGAATAAAATACTCAACTGACTGGGAAATTCAGATATAGAAAGAAAAATATCAGAGCCAGGCAATGGCAGAGCCAGCCTAAATCTCAGAATGCCTGTCTTCCATTCCTGTGCTGTAACCACCAGACTATGTTCCACTAACTTAGCTGTGACTTTCTCAGGTGAAAATTGTTCCACATTGAAAAGGTTAACAAAGATTTCATTGTCCAGCTATGCCAGAAGGAGGAAAGGAAACACTGGATATGGTTTAACTAGGCTGCAACTTTATTCCTAAATGTCTGGGAGTACCCAGCAGATAAAATTGTACAGTGCAGGTAATCATTTACCTATACTGGGGGAGGGGAGACTGCTGGCATCCCTTCCCCTTATGCATCCTGGTCCCCAGCCAACCTACTTTCTGGGACATCACCACCCCTCCCTTCAAATGAGGGTTAAGGGGGGCTATAAAGGACAGGGGTTGACTCCCTGCTATACCAGTTATAGGAGCCTTAACCCCCCTATTTCTGCTCCTTTGAAGAATACCTCCTTTAAATTCTTTCCCAATCCATTTTATCTAATGGCTGTATCCATTCCCTATGGAGTTCCTGCACTGGAAAACCCACCCCACGCTTACATAATGAGTTGTGACATCATTGCTGCCACCCCTCCCCCATTTTGTTCTTTGCCCCTCCAAGTCCCCCACCCACTGTGGGGAAAGCGAACACTGCACTGTGCCTTGGCCAATCTGGTGGTGAGGGAAAAACTGCTTAACAACCCCCCCAAAAAGGAACAATTAGCATAATGCCCACAGCAGCTCATACGGAACCTACGGATCATACGGAACCTGGTATTTCAGCTACTTCCATGGGTGGAATGGTGGCCGGTGCTCAGCTTGTCCAGGTGTGAAAAAAGAGAATAGACCCCTTCTCTTCCGGTCACTTGGGTGGGGGAGATGTAGGGTGGCCGACATCCCTTATTTTTTCTTCTCTGTACAAGATTGGGAGTTGTTGAGTAGCAAGAAATACCCCTGGGGAATGTAGGTGAGTGCTGCTTACTATTATTAATAATGGTAATATTGGGAGGATGAGTGGGGTAGGGCAGGTGTGCTAAGAAATACAATGTTGGCAACCCTAGGGAGATGAGTTAATGTCCCCACACTGACCTGGGATGGAGCTTCCTCCATGCTGCAGGTTACTCACTTGTTCTCTTAAAGGGGCAACACACCATCTCCACCGAGCTTGACAAAAGTCCCCACCACTTAATGTGTGGGGAGGTCATTATTTCAGTGAATCACCTTGCAATTAAAGAAAGGATCCAACACATTGCAAATGAAATTGCAACAGAAATACCATATTCTGTTATCATTTATATCAATGGAAAAACTCCGTAAATAACCCAAAGTTGATTCCTGATTTAAAATACAGCTTAAAACGAACAGTCTAGAAAGCAGTCATTTGATCATTCTTCAGTTGACATCACGTCTCTATGAAATCATGGCTGTGAATCACCAGCATAATAGCTAAATAAAATATGATTGGGGATTTTACTTTCTATATTACAGTATAGTGGCACTAAGCCCTTCAGGGCATCCATTAATGGTCATTGGTGCAATCCTCCGTTGCTTGAAGACAGTTGTTCTTGTGTCACACAATTCAACTGAGGCATGTACTAGTGGCCCATTAATACAAACTCTGGAGTGTCTTATTGCTTATGTGATACATATTTATTTTCAGCTGGGAAAGTCACCTTCAGTTCATATAATGGTTTTGCCATCTGAAAAATAATAGTGCACTAACGAATGGTGAATGTCCACGGTCATAAATGGTGCCCCTCTATTTAAGAAGAAAATATATACTATAGGTGGCTTGTACATTGGTAGCGGAAACACACACTTATCACACAAGGTTCATCTAAGTTCTAGTGTCTGGTCAACTATTAACAGTTAACTGTTTTGCATAGAGAGGATTAAATCTTAAAATAAGTAGAAAGTGTTGATTCTAATTGGATCTGACACCTCGATCTTCTGTTGTGGAGCAACACATGAGCTGGGATTCCCGATGGGCTCTTCTAGGATACAATATTTATTATGTTCAAGATCTAAGAGCTCCTAGCTACTGTTAGATTTACAAGAGATCCTGAAACCCTATCGTCCTTCCTTGTGTTTTCATAAATTGCACAGAAAAAATACACTACACAATATTTGCAAGGACAAATGTTCTTTGAGGAGATTTCTGTTCCTTTTATGTAATACTCTCAGAAATTCATTTTATAAAAAATTAATCATTTTTTTATTATCTCAATTCTGAATGTTCTTGACACTTTTAATATATACCATTTTAGATGTTTAATTTTAGATTTGCATTAAATGTGAAAGTTAAAATGAAAACATTAATCTATTTGCATAGGTAGTTTTACACTCCAAATGTATTTTTTATGCAAAGCTTTGATTTAGAAATGGTTTTCAGTTTACAGAAAACACATTCTCATTTTTCTGCTTCTGTGCTTTCACTAAATTCAGCCATCATCTTCTCTTCATCATCTAAAAAATGTGCTCAGTCCTCTCCATTCCCGCCTTGAAAACCCATGCCCAGGCTCTGATTATCTCTTGTTTCAAGTGTTGCATCCTCCTTTGGGCTCCAGGGCTCTGTTGGAAATCAACTGCTAAAATCATCAACATTGCTTGCCACACTGACCCTCTTCACATCCCTTCATCCCCTTTCTTTTTGCAACACATTCAAGCTCTTTGTCCTCCTCTTCAAGGCACTGCACAGCATGGTCTCATCTCTTTCCACTCCCCTCCTCACCAAGCTCGACCAAAGCTGTAAAATTTACTGACTCCTTTTAGGTCCTTCTCCCAACCTTGTTCCAGGCCATCTCGCATCTGACTTCCTAGATTTTTATTTTGTCTACTGTGCATCCAATCTTTTATCCTTCAAAATCTGTCCTTAAAACCAATTATTTCAGAATCTTTAAATCTTAATCCTATCAGTTACATTTCATGTACTTTCCAATGGTTCTTGATTTATGGGGGAGGACTTGAAATTCTGGATTTAGAATATTTATAATATTTATATGGCCATCACATTGTCCATAAGCAAATAGGAACTAAACACCATTCTGTTATGTTTCCTTTTTTGACACGCGTTAGTTAACTAACGAGCATCATTTCTAGAACTGTGATTGTAGGCGCTAGTATATGCACAAAGAATTAAAGGAAACTGCTATGTTTTTGGGGTAATAGTTTCTTTGTGAGGGAGCATACACCAAAAATAACATCGCCAGTGAAGTAGGACAGAAGTGAAAAAAATACGCAGAATCTTAAAAGTTTGTGCATTACAGAGAATGGAGAATAAAAACTATTTGAAAAAAGAACATGACAGTCTTTAAGCAGCCATATGATACATTTACATACAATATCTTACCTCAAATACCATACAAAGTATAATCATAAGAAAACATATTAAATACAGATTTTTTTGTTTATAACCACTTTAAAATAAATATATTACTTTTAAAAATCATATTTAACAACCAAGTTGTTTTACCGGAAATACATCTTTTCCCTTGTTTTTTTTTGTTTTGTTTGCACATCTTTGTTAAAAACTAAATATGGAGAATATCGATATATTTGGTGTAGGAGGGGGGGGACACAAGGGGGATGGCCAGGAAGGGACAAAATAATGGATCTTTCCCTAAACTTCTGTTTTTGTTTCTTCTGTTTCAATGCATTAAAAGGGCGGCTGTCACTACACAGCCCTGGTTGGTTGGTGAATAAATGATAATACTTAACACTAAACCAGCATTTTTCATTCATAGAACTGAGCCCTTTTCAGCATATTTCTCATGTTGTATGGAAATACGGAAAATTCATCTGTTTCAGATTCCAGGAGATCTCACTTACTGTTACAGTTTGATTTTTGAATATGAACGAACCCCCAAATTAAAACAAAACGGAGTCAAAATCTCTGAATTTCACATCAAAGAAATAAAATACAAATTCTGTGAAATGTTTAACCTGGGCTCAGGTTTCATGTTTATAGTGAAACCCAAAATGGGGGAAATTTTGTATTGCTTCTGCACAGCTCTACCTGTGTCAGTCAAGAACTTGGGTGTGTCACGACAGTTTACATTAAAACTTGCAGCAATAATGCTCAGAATAAAGATACGTTTTTTTGAAGCAGGCTTGGAAGCAAGAGTGTCTCAAGTTCTCATACAACTCAGTGATGAGCACAAGATGGAGCACCATAGATGGAAAGGGAATTGCTAATATGGAGATTATTTAAACTAACCGAGAATCAGATGTGCAAAAGCCCTGTGCCTAGGTTCATCGAAGGACACCAATGGTATGGCCTGCAACAAATTGGGCATAGGATGCAAAGTTAAAGTTATGTCAACATTTCGGTGATGAACGTCTGTTTTCACTATCATTTTAGCTCAGCTATCCAAATGCACTCTTGGGTAAAGTTTGGCATTTAAGATAGCTTGGGTTTGAGACTGGTTTTGGACATAGAAGTGTCATATCTTCTCCTCTCCCAGCAATGAAGTTAATGGTTTCAGCTGTTGTTTATTTTTATTTATTTTTACCTAAGTTTTATAGGCTATGAATACAGAATGTGGACTTGGTCTTGGGATAGTGTGGAGGTACAAGAAACCACTAAAAACTAAGTAGTCTAATTTAGGAAAGAGAATATTCTGCATCTGTGCCTGTTCTCCCCCCTCCCTTACAAAGATCTAAAGAAACTTTTTTTATACGGGTTTAGAGCGCAGCATCTGCCTGGAAACTAGAGATTTTGGTGGTCTCTTTGGAGCCATCGGGTCTATGGCAGGATAAATCCAGGAAGTGAGGAATGCCCAAAAAGGAAATCAGGTTTAAAAAAAAAAAGTCACACACAAAATCCAGTAAAACGGGAGAGAGACGGTTCATCACATGATGCGGCATAGCATCTAAGCAGTGTCTCCAGGATCTCCTAGATGAATCCTTTTAAGGTTCTCATTTCAAGCTCTAATTTTTGGCTCTCCACCTGATTAAGCCACAGAAATAGCTTTTTAAAATCACTATGGAATCCTTTTAAGCACTGAGATGAAAGTGCTAAATCTGAAATCAGATCACACAGCTCCAAAGGAATGGGGGCAGTTAAGGAAGATAGTCAACAAATGGCTAACTTACTAATGAGCCGCCACTGGTCTCTTGATGGCCAGCTGTGGATTGGAAGTTGTATGTTATACCATTCCTGTTCTAGATGGAGTTATAAAATTAATGCTACAAAAGTGTTTGGGTAACAGTTTATTAGCTCTACACATGAACAAGTTTAAAAAAAAAAAGACAGTTGAGATGATAGCACTGTGCAATCTGCAAAATCACCCAGCAAACTCTCTACCAAGATCACACAAGGAATTTCTTTAAACCTGGTCACATTAATGAATAGTAGGTTTTCAGAAATCAAAATGTCTCTGTAATCCTCCTTATACCTTCTTATATAAAAGGGTAGATGGATTTCAGAATCTCCTGACACCAGTGAAACAAAGAGCAGTCGTATTAAATCTGCTCAAAGAGCAACAAACACCCATCTGCATCTCCTGGAAAACAGTCCTCTACTTAGCGGATGAAAGTGAAGGATCCTGAAAATAGAACTCACTGTACATCTCTTGGATACATACGCTCCTCCTCATTTTGAAGTCAGATGTATTTATCAGTTATTCCCATTTTATAAGAAATACATTCTTTCTTGGAGGATAATTAAATACTATATTTAAAACCCAAATTATATAAAATTCCTCCCAATTTCCAGTTTAACCATAATAAAAATTTAAATTCTATTCTTTTTAAACAGATACCATGATATTGGATGACCTCATAAAAACATAGTTAGATAGCTGTGTGGAGGCTGCTAAACGTAGTCGTAAAGGTAATTTTCCATTCCAAAATTAATGATTCTTGTTCTAGAACAGATTAGATTTTCTCTAAGGCTGAAACAGGTTTGAAATATGAAGCCTGTTAGTCGGTGCGATATTTACTTCAGATCACTCACCAGTATAGACTGGCGAGAAGCACGGGATATCAAAGGCCAGATATCCAGATGGAGATTCTCTTTTCTGTAGTAAGTAAGAAAGCATTTGCTCAATTTATTAATGAAAATATACAATACAAAATAAATGACAATGCTGCAATCTCTCAACAGGTGGTGTGGGAAACACTGGGGGCTTCTGTTAGAGCTAGAGTATTTAGCAGTTTTACACGTCATAAAAAGAAACTGAAAATGGAAAACCAAAAGGAGTTACTGACCTTCACAACTTGAAATTCTATAGCTGTGCAGCTGTAATTCAGCATAATAGGAACTGGTTGTATTTTACAGAAGCTCAAAACAACTGCCACACATGGCAAAGCGTTGAAGCAGCATATAACACTCCTTTCTTCTTTCCAAGCTGATTTATGGCGAAGACACTTCGCTCCCTCAGGATATCACACAACATCCTATCCGAGGGCCCACTCTGCAATGTGGAAAAACACAGTCAGGTACCTTGGTTTAGTGCCAAAGTGACATCCTGGATATGAAGGCTACAGGTTTTCTATCATGACAGAAAGTTGCTAACTCTAAAAAATGAGAAGCTAAAGGACTGTCAACCATTGGAAACTTATTCCAGGGCATAATGTCACTGAACTTGGGACAGCTCCAAATTAATTTAATCTACCTTGTTGAGGTTCCTGTATGTTAGGACATAAGAATGACCATACTAGTTCAGACCAAAGGTCCATCCAGCCCAGTATCCTGTCTTCCAACAGTGGCCAATGCCAGGTGCCCCAGAGGAAATGAACAGAATAGGTAATCAAGTGATCCATTCCCGGTCGCCCATTCTCAGCTTCTGGCAAGTACGGTCCCCAAGTTAGACCCTTCCTAGACCTGGTTACTGAATGAGGAATGCCACAATTGAGGGAGGGGGACAATTAGAAGAAAAACTCAGACAGTGGCTTAACCTAAATGAGCTCCTTATTTTTTACTGCACATCACTTCCTCATCATTTTTTACTGCACAACTTCCTCATCAAGAAACACTTGGGAATGTCTGCCTCCGGTTCTGAGCCTTGGACTCCAGATCTTAAGATGGCTCTTAAGAAAAGTCAGTGCCCCTCTGAAACCTTCACATGCAAGGCTTACAACCACCATTTTCCTTAATTTTTAACAAAATGTATCCATAGCTATACTGAAGATTCTCTAAATGTGATCATGAGTCACCTTCACTCATCTGTTGCTTATTGTACTGTCATTCCATGCACCTGTTTAGGCCATTGATACAACATTTTCATATGTTCAAAGCTGGCAATTGACTCAGAATGTAACCCTTTAATTGTAATTCTATGTGTGGTCACATGACACCAAGTACAGGGGTCTAGGATTAATAATTGATGTTGTTTATCAAGTGTATTTTACAAGCATTGTGATTATGTTAGTCCCATCACAAATCCCACGTCCCTATGTTAAATGGGGTGCAGGCCCTTCCCTTTTGAAATTCCAGATTCCCCACTTCTTCTTTTGTCTGATCTTCTTTTTTTTCATGGAGCCACCAGGGAAAATGGGGAGCCTGCTGCTGACTATTGCACTGGCTGCGTTCTGGAGCAAGCTTGTAGGAAGCAAACTTGGTTTACATGCCTTTCTGGAGTATCCAGCCACAGGTGTTTTCCCGTGGGTTCACACTCCAAGTTCTAGGAGAATGGGGTGTCCGTGCACACACAAACTCTCTCTCTCTCTCTCTCTCTCCTCTCTCTCACTCACTTATCTGGGCTGTTGTCCCATATGCAACAGGCCATTGCTATGGATTTGTCTACACTTCGAATACTACAGCTGCACCACTGCAGATGTGTAGCTGCAGCTCGTCTGCATCGATACTACCCAAGCCACCAGGAGGGGTTCTCCCTTCAGTGTAGCTAATCTACCTCCCTAAGAGGTGGTAGCTAGGTTGATGGAAGAATTCTTCCATTGACCTAGTGTCATCTACACAGGGTCTTAGATCAGCTTAACCACGCCACTCAGGGGTGTGTATTTTTCATGGTCTCTGACCAACATTGTTAAACGAACCTAAATTTCTAGTGTAGGCCAGGCCTAAGTGTAACGATCTGTATATCTGGATAACTCATGGATAGAGCTGATGAGCCTTTTGGTTGGCTTTGGGGGTAGAAGACCTTTCATTTGGATTAGCTTGCTGCTGATAAGTAGTACCCATGAGATCCATGTTAGGCTTGTGGCATAGTCTGCCTCTGGTATTGCTTTCCCTGTCTTTCCTCTAATTTATCGTAGCAGGGAGTAGGAAATTAAACTACTGAACTTGTGGAATTTTTCAATTAAAAAATGAAAAGTATTATGGCCATGCCAAGAGCTCTGTTAAAATTCACAACTATACCAACTCAGGAGGATAAGCCTCCAGAATGACTGAACAATACATATATGGCCAGATATTTGAAGAAATAAAAACCAAAATAATCAACAGTCGAGGAAAATAGTCTCACTAGATTTTTGCCATCATAACAGTTTGCTGAAGAAGATATATCTTGGGGCCAGCCATCAGGTTCTTATCCCCAAGATGATTTGCAAACCTTTGAAATGTGATCCCATTTGATCATGAATTTTTTAAAAATCAATTAAAAAAAACCTGAAAAACTTTTGGTAAACTTATTTGTGAGTGAGTGAGTGATGTAGTGACTAAGTATAGGACATCCAGCTTTGTTTTTTAGAACTCAAATGAAAGTTACCATAGAACATTTTGAATAAGAAAGGATTCTAAGCACTCGGGTGTTCTATTTTTTTAGGCTTACTTTTTCCCTTTTAGTTTTTAAATATAATATACTGTAAAATACTGACATGGAAATACGTTTTAACATAGAAAACTTTGATAAAAAATTCACTGTATCATAAGTGAACCATTTCCCCCTTGATTTGTGTCCAAAACAAGAAGAAAAACATTGCAGATGCATTATGCATTTTACAAAAGAACATATGCATGCATTTAAATCATTTAGATTTCATCTTTGCTTTCTGTTATTTTTAACCAATGTGATAGTGAACTACGATATGTTCAGAAAAACAGAGGTTGAAAGCATAGTTTAAAGTTTTATGCACAATAAGATAAACTAAACTGCAAGTGATGTTCACTATTTTATGATTTTATTGCAAAGTTTCACTTATGCCTTTTTCCCCCCTCCCTAACAGAACATGCGACTGGAACTTTGAAAATCTGTTGATGGCTAGATCGGGTTACACTGTAGACAAGATGTACTGTCCCATAGTGCCCTGTGAGGAAAGAGAATCTGTACTCACTGAAACTCTGATTCAGGAAAGCATCCATTTTCACGAAAGGTGCTTAAAGCACATGCTTAAATGCTTTTCTGAATTGGGGCCCAATAAAGATATGAAGAATATGAACTACAAGGGTGCTAGCTCAATAATACACTATTCGATGTTATGAAAATCTTTTTGATGTGACTGTTAGATTCAGTACACTGCCAGAACTGCTTTTCATCAGGACTCTAGTAGTTTGTTAAAGTAGGGTCTTTTAACTCATTACCCTATAGCTCAGGGGTAGGCAACCTGTGGCACGGGTGCCGAAGACGGCATGTGAGCTGATTTTCAATGGCACTCACACTGCCCGGGTCCTGGCCACCGGTCCAGGGGGCTCTGCATTTTAATTTAATTTTAAATGAAGCTTCTTAAACATTTAAAAAACCTTATTTACTTTACATACAACAATAGTTTAGTTATATATTATAGACTTATAGAAAGAGACCTTTTAAAAACGTTGAAATGCATTACTGGCACGCGAAACCTTAAATTAGAGTGAATAAATGAAGACTCGGCACAGCACTCCTGAAAGGTTGCCAACCCCTGTTATAGCTGATAGCTGAAGTGGAAATTTGAACTAAAGAAGAGTGGTGGGGTGGATTTGTTTCTTTTTTAAATTTCTGCCAGCATGTTTAAATTTCTACCCACATGACCATGGATAGGCAAATAAAATTCAGTCTGTTGGCCTAGTCACAGCTTTTAGTAGCAGTTTTTTCTGGCTTCATGGAGAGGCAGTCCGCATGCCATTAAGTTTCTATCTACTTCAAAATGATGCAATGTGTGTTGGTCATATACAATATTAAACGTAAGTTGTTGTTATGTTTATGTCAGAATGAGACACATGGTAGCTACCAAAATGCTTAATGATAGAGGTGCATGGCCATACGTGTGGTTTAAGCCCCGACTTTGGGCCCAGGGTGGCAAACCAGCAATGTGGAACTTCCAGTGATATCCATGGGAGTACAGCAAATGTAGGGCTTACAGGATCTGGTGCTGTGTTTCTAGATGCAGATCTGAAAATCCCTCCTGCAGTCAGATCCTCTGACTCATTTATTAAATTCAAAGGTCAGAATCCAGGGTAACTTTTTCAGTCCTAACAGTCTGGGGAAATCCACCAAATTTGTTTTGTCTTAAAGACCTCGGTATTGTAAAAGAGCAGAAATAGAGCCCTTTTTTAGTTATTAGTCAGTGCTGGATCAAAGCGTACAGAGTATCATTTGAAGAGCATGTGGTTTATTTGTATACAGCCACCACCACATTTAAAACAGAGGCAGCAAACAAATGAGGTTCTAAAAAATATTTTTAATACTGCAATCTAGCTGCAGAACATATGCTTTGGTTTTACATTTCTCTTCCTGAAAGGTGACAACTCCTCTGTTTGTCATTTACTTTAACATTCTATATATTTTTAAACGGTTGTATGGGTTGAAATCTCCAGATGCAACGTTTTATGCTAAATGAAGTTGACAGTTCAGTGATGTGGAAGGCCATTATCTCACCTTTGTGCTTCTAAACTACAGCCACTTGCCTTTTCCTGTTTCATAATACATTCATTGCGTTACAGTAGAGGAACTTTTTAACACCTACTGGTAACATTAAATAATCAGATCTGCCATTCTGATGGTCATTTTAAAAATAAAGGAAGGGAAAAAGATTTTGCTACTTTTACTTTGTAAAGCCTATTTTTTTCTATTCCACGTGTGTGTATATGTATATATTCCTGTTGCGAGGATTCAAGGAATGGGCCATACTATAAGGCCTGAATGGGATTCTCTGGTTACGCAATGTATTTTCAATTAGGTTATGAAAATTAGAATTCTTGGACTTAATGTTTTCAGTGCATTGCTGGAAAGCAATTATACATTAACCATGAGCTGGCATTAGATCTGAGAGTCTTCAATAATTCGCTTAACCTGCTTATTTTGGATGCTGAAACATGTAACTGGAGATCCACTGGATTCTCATAAGTTCCATGTAATGCTTTATCTCAGATCCATGTATCTTTCATGTTAGGGCTAACAGACAGCCCAAAAGGATATGATTTGGCCAAAAAGAGATGGATGTAGGACAATACAATAGTAAACTGGTGTGTTCTGTCCTGATGCTGGCTTTAAAGAAATTTAGTTTACTTAGAAAAAATATTAGGTGGATTAACTGACATACAGCAGCCTCCTCTGATGGGAAGTCACCATCGAGAGAGCTGGTTACATGTATTTTCACAAACTTTTGTTCATGTAAAGGTCCTGGTGCAAAGATTTGGCAGACAAAAACATTATATAGATTTGAGAAATAGTATACTGGTTTTTGACTCTTGGACTTGATATAATCCCATTCCCATGCATTTTGACTGCTTAAAACAGAAATTAGTCCCATTTCCTCAGATTACCATGGTGAAATTTCAAAAGACAAGAATTGCCCTCAAGAAAAGAAGTCTTCATTCCACAAAATACAGATGAAGCAGTGGCAGTTCCAAGTTCCTCATGCTGTCCCAGGAATGTGTCCCAACCCTGACCTTGTGGTACAAGTGATCACAACTCGTTCAGTCTCCATGAGGATTCTGTTCTTGTCCTTGTAGCTGAGAATACCAAGAACTGTGGCAAGTACAGCCAGTTGTATTGGTAGGTTACAGCTGCCCACTGAGAACTGGACTGAGACTAGTTCATTTCACTTTAGTCATTTAGCAGTCACTGGTGGCTTTGTCAGTAGCAACTTGGGCTAGATATAAACCAATGGAGTGCAGTTACACATTTCTATATCCTATTACTACTCCCCTGAGTTATGAAGTATCCTATGGAATCATTTATCTTTTCATTTAGAAAATGTGTAACCATCATGTGTATGTCTTTTATATCTTAAAATTCAATAAGTAAGAAACAAATACCCAATATCCCTCTGCCTAATGTGGCCTTTGATCACCCTTCTCTCTCCTTCTTCAGCATCATAAGCTAACTTTTCAGTTTCCAGTGTGACACATTTTCTTTTGCCTCTGTGACAGCATTCTGCTGCAGATTACAGTTGTGCTTAGGCTCCATAAGGGTTACTCAGCATTTAGTGTCCACGTATAGCAAAAAGATGTCCGGATAAAATATTCTTATACATTTTTAAGCATTAGGATCCAAGAGGTCCTTAGAGTCTCAATTTTATTTTATTTCCTCATGCTGTATAAGGAACTTGTAAAAGAACCTGTATTTGAGGAAGGGAGGGGAAGAAGAGAGCCTTTTGCCACATAACTTTGGGAATGCCATGCATCTGGGCCACGTTCAAATCCTGCCACATGTTCCTCCATGTCATTTCTAAGATCTGAACTTTTCTTTCTGTCCCTATAGGTCAAACTCTTTTCCTGGCCCCCACCCTCATCTCCCATCTTGATCACTAGAATAACCTCATCCTCTCTTGCCTCCCTGTCACTCAAAATGGCCCCCACCCTCATTTGTAGAAACCACAGCTGCTAAGATCATCTTCCTTGATTATCGCTCTGACCATGTCACCCCATCCCCACCACTTTGAATCCCTCCATTGGCTCCCTCGCGCCATCACATCAAATTCAATATCATTGTCCTTGCCTTCAGACCCCTGCATAACTCTGCCCATCCTTGTTTATCTCACGTTGTCTCTTTGTGCATTCCCGTGACACCATGTTGGTGTTTCTCAGATGCTGCTGCTTTATGCATTGGTGAGCGCTACTGGAAACAAGTATTAAATAACAATTATAATGAATCAGGAAACAATAATATTTGAAAGGTACCTCCAGAAGATTTTCATACAAATGTACTTTCTGACCATCCATATACATTCCAGCTAAGACATTCAGGTATTTCTGCATCATATTGAAAGTCTCCTTCATTTTGATGGTGGAGGATCTACAGGATTTTTTTTTTAAATAATTAGTTTGATTTCAGTTGTCTACACAACATTTCTGAGCTGCTTGCCAAATGATCCCAGGTGTGGGATTGCAGCAGGTAATTTCCTGCACTATATTTGTACGGATGACTTTCTGTGTTAGAAGATGATATCTCCTCACCTGGCCTCTCAGTGACAGAGAAATCCTTTGTTTATTCATTTAGTAGGCAGATTAACCCTAATGAATATGGCTTCCTGGAAATAGATACACGGGACAATAGCAAAGTGAGGACTGGGGAGAAACGGGGCAAATTCCCTTTTCTTTCTTCACTTTTAAATAATGCCAGCTTTCAAAGCAGAGTGTTTTAAATCAGAAAGGAACGCGAAATATGTCAACCAGAAATTCTTGATTTTTAAACAACATCCTTTCTTTTATGGTTCAAAGAGGTGCCGGACTTCTCTACGACTTTTTTTTTAAGTTAGCCTGTTGCAGTTTTTATATATTTAGCGTTTTAAATGTTTTCTGTATATTTTCTCCATTTAAATGGAGCACTAGAAAACATTTGACAAAGTGCATAAAAATAGGCTTATGCAGAATACTGGTTAAATCCTCACATTTGGGAAAAAATGTGTGTGCATGTTTTTATATACTTACCCCTCATCATGTTCCACTTTTGTTCCATTTTAATTTTCATGAGTTATTAATTCATCATACCATCTGCATCCTGAGTAGATCGTGCATTGTACTTCCTAACCAATGAAAAGTGTATTATAGTGGCCAGGATATATTATATTTTTACTTTAAGGGTGAGGTATTGCTTTCTTTTTCTGTGGTGGAAATTTTTAATTGTCTGCATGTTAATGGATATCATTTTTGCTGTAGAGTATCTGTACTATAAGTAAGAAAATGTTTGTAGATATCCAGTACATTTATGTATCTGATTTTCACAAACATTCTCACACCTAAGGTTGACACTGGGACAGTCTCAATTATTTTACAGAAATGACTAGAAAAACTGTAGTTGTACACATCTCTCTCATTCTCTCCTTAGTATGACCATGATTAGTTAATGTGTAAAGAGCACTAAGATGAAATGGCCTGATTCTGATTTCATGGAAGGCAGTGAAGCAACTCTGGATTTACAATGGTATATTTGAGATGAGAATCTGGCTGGAAATGTACTGTGGTCCTGATCCAAAATCTGCTAAAGTCAATGGAAAGACTACCATTGACTTTAAAGGGATTTTACTTAGGCCCTATATAAATACTAGGCTGTGTTATGGTATCATGAGGCTGATTCACTACTTTGTTACTCCAGTCTTATGCCAGTGTGGCACAGTGATAAAATGAATTACACCAGCTTAAAAGTAGAGTTAATGCAGTGGTGAATGTGGCGAATGTACTGGTGAATATGCAGTGATTAATGCAGAGTCTGTGTATGTGTATGTGTATTTTTATGTAATATTATACGCACACATATTGAATTTGAAGTATTTTAACTTTGAGGAAAAAATGTTTTAAGTCATTACCTCAGATGATAATACTAAGGCTGCTAGTCAAGCTGTAGTCATCAGTACAATGAATGTTTTTGCTACATTTAAGAGAGGAACATTTTCTCACATTTTTATGTGAATGGTAGTTGAGATACATTATTCCCAAGGCATGGATGTGTAGACACAGATGTGAAAATCTCTTAACTTCCAACCAAACTTTTCCAGATCTTATCACTATAATTTATTCTTTACTCTCTAAAGACTAGAAATATGTCTTCTTTCACATTGGAGGAAAAGGAAGGTTCTCTTCCACCACATGCTAAGTGTCGAAGATAGGATACTGTTGGCTTTAGCATGCTGGCTTTTGTAGTTGCCGATAAAAACTCTAGAGTTTCAGGAGGGAAACGAAAAGACCTTTCCATGAAGAATAAAAGTTTAAACTGTTTCTTAGTTACATGGCTGAAAATGTACACGTGCATAATAGGTAATTTTTAAAAAGTTTATATATACACACACATACACACAGAGAGTGCAATAAATTCTAAATGAATTTGTTTGCTTTATATGTAGATTGCTTTGTCCTTCTTAAAACTAATGTTTATGCAACCTTTAACCAAATGGAGAGAGTAGCCAAATATTTTCAAGGGGGAGAACTGGTTTTCTGACCAACATATATAATAACTTAATTCAGTCCAATTGTGTGGTATGGTGTATGGGCATGTGGTGTGGTAACTGACCATGTTGACATTCAGACAATTTGCCAAAGATACTGTATACATTTTTTAGCTCAAAATAGGTATGTGTTGCATTAAAAATCAAGACTAAGATAACTAAACAGTGAAATTCAGTAGTGTTTAAAAACTTTGAAGGGTACTAGAATAATTGAAATTGAGGAATGTGGCAGATTACTTTTGAAAGCAGTGAGGACTGTCTGGGTTAACTGGATTTTTTTTCCATTTAGTGCAAACCAAAAGGACAACAGTCATTATACGATTTTGTATTTTAAGTATTTTCATAATCCAACATAAATTGGCCCACCCAAGGATTATGTCTGTCTTATAAAGATGTGTTTATATAGTCGCTGGGTGAAAGATTGCAGAAGTTGAACCACTAGTTTTGAAAGTCGAGCCAGACCAGGAAAAATCAGGATACAATTTGGCACTTATGGAGACTAAATGATTTCCTTTTTAGCTGCTGATTTCTACTGGGAAATGTATCCTTGGACTAAAAATTGCATCCGGAAAAATGTTTATGTAGTGTTTTTCAAATGACTGATTATTCTTCTAACCTTTAACACGCACTGTGTGTAATTTTGCTCCTTATTAACTCTTTCACAGCCAAATGAATTATCTCTTTATTTAGTTAGTGTAAAATATTTCTCCCACTTTATGCAATATTGTAATTTAGTAACACTGCACACAGTGGACAGAGCAGCAGTTTTATTATGTTATATTTGCAATAAACCTAAGAAATCAAGCTCACCCTTTCTGTCGGGTTGTCCCTGGGATTTGAAAACCTTGGTGTGACAGCAAGGTGTGCAGAATGAGCTCAGTTCTGCCCTGACTAGCACAGGGAAATGGAGGGAAAATGTTTCCTAAGATATCCCTGGACAAGGATTTCTGCCAGATCGAGGAGGATTCCCAAGGGGCATTATCATTATACTGCCAACTACTGGCTAGTGCAGCATTTCTCAAATTTCATTGCACCACAACCCCCTTCTGACGAGAAAAATTACTGCACAACCCCAGTGCTCTGTGTTACTCAGAGTAATTAGTATTTAAAATAAAAAATGCATTACAAGGTCATATGAATGAAAAGTAGCCCCTAAATATTTTAATTCACAAGACAATCACAAGACAATCTTTATATCCAGTAGTAAAAAATAAAAATATGCGCCTAATGGGAGGGGTGAGCTTGCATTGATGAAGACAAATCCTTGTAGCGGGGCTCTGTGTGGCTGAGGTAAAGACAGAGGTCATCTTCAACAGTGAGACGGGGCCTGTATTTGTTTTTAGTGCATCAGCCCCCAGCCGCCGCAGCTGCCACAGAGAGGCGGCTGGCTGGGGCTTCAGCCTCTCTTTGCTCGTGGATCTCCGGGCTGGGGCTTTCTGCCCTGGTGACCCCATCAAAATGGGGTCACGACCCACACTTTGCAAACCCCTGGGCTAGTGCTTCCAGCAGAGTACCACGTATGAGTCAATGAGTTGCAAAATTAGGCCTTCTCACAGGGAAATTGACTGGCATAGTTATAACGGAATAATCTGTTCCATTATAGCAATTCTGGAATATGTCCCTGTGTGGACACTCTTTTCCAGAATAAAAATGACTTTATTCCAGAATAGTTACTTTTCTATGGAGTACTTATTAGGCAGTTCCTTTTATTCTGGAATAGATCATCCGTGTGGGGAGCTATTCCAGAATAACTGTATCTTATTCCACTATTGCAAAGTTGGTCAGTTTTCCTGTGTGAACAAGCCCTTTGGCTGCCTCCCTTGTTGTCCCCAAAGTTTCTCAGGGATATTGTTTGTAGGCATGCATGAAAGCTGCCGAACTCCCCCAGTGCTCTATTTAGCATTGTGTGATCTTAATCATACGGAGCGTCCTCTCGCCTTCCCCTTTCCAGTACACAACAACACATGGTAGGTCTAGGGTGTAATGTTAGATGTTGTTTGAAATGGGACTGGACTGGACTGCATGAGAGCACCTAAACCATGCATTTGTTTAGCTTTAGTAGAGGTGCCTGTCTAGTATCCTAGGCATCTGTATAGACACACACAAACGTGAGATTAATTGAATCAGTTTCCACAAAAAGAATCTCCTGACCCACCACAGATGAAGTCCTGAGTGAAATCCTCATTACTGCGAAATAGGATTTGAAGAGAGCTCAGCAAAGTTAATCTCAATATTTGTACCAAATCGTCCTCTTTAGAAGGAGGAATTTGTGGCCGAATGGAAGGAGAGCATGAAGATCCACAGGGAAATCAAGTTCTAACCCTACAGATGCTGATGCATCCATTCAAGAACTGCCCCTCTACACTGCTTCTTGAGGCCTCCTCCAGGAGGTAGCGCACACTGTTATTGGATGAGCCCTCTGTGCATTTGACACAGACTGAGTGGACTAGACATTGTAGAATAAAGTCTAACATTGCCTTGACAGTGTTAAATTTAGCTGAGTTTTCAAGCAGCAATATTGCTGGCTCCTGGCAAGGTGAGAAGGAAAGGGAGTATGCCTTGGAGATAGTGCTCCTTCTTATCCCATATTACAAAGCTTTTGGAGCATTTTGCTCTGCAAACTTGTGTTATGCTACAGTTAAGGGATGATTTGTGTCTGTTTGTGCCTATATAAACTATGGGTATCGTCCCACTTACTTCAGATAAGTAACTTGAACAAGGAGTCGTGATTTCCAGATGGCGGGCTGCCGTCCTTTCCCGTAGTGAGGTAATAACACTTTTAGGAAATTCTCAGAATTTTGGCAGTCAGAGATCTTTTAAGCAGCCATTGATGGACTGGAATTTGACAGATGACAAGAGAACCATTAGTTTTATTCCTACATTCTAAATAGTTTGACAGATGTGAAGAATCCCCATTACTTTTGAGATCTGAATGTCGGTTTGGTTTTCTTTTTTTTTTTTTTTTATTTGGAACCCAGCAGAGTCTCCGACGGAAACTGTTGACCCTTCTTTGTGCTGTTTCTTTACAGTCTCGTCAGACATCTGGAAATCAGCATGTCTGTAGTCGTTTCACAACATAATTTTGTATTTACATCATTGTGTTATCTGGTAAAAGTTTTCTTGTTTTCAGCAACAACAAAAAAAAGAAAAAAGAAAAATCAGCAACTCTAGGCAGTCATAAGGTCAAGTAGTGATGGGTGATGCTGCTTGTACTAAACATATGTTTAGCTCAGAAAAGCTAAGGCAGTTCCCAAAAATTTGGTAACCATTATGATACTTCCTAAGTCAGTTCCGGATGTCAGGCCCAAGGTGGAGGGGGGGGATGGGGCTGTGTTGAGTTTTCTACAGCTTTCCACGAAGGGATTTAGTCTGGCAGCTGATTCAGCCAAGGAGCAACTCACGCAAGGCAGAGCTAGACAGGAAACGCTTCTGAAAGTGCTGTTTTGATAGAGGATCATGAGATCAGGCAAGAAGCTGTGAACTTTACATGCAGCCAAGGCCAGATAGCATTGGACTAGCCACCTGAGGGTTTAGAAATAAGAAAGGAAATTAAAGGATCATTTAAGGCGAGTGGGACCAGACAATTTTAACGACAATTTTCATCTTTCAGAAAAGAACACTGAAAAATATTGAATTCTTTGAAGTAAAAGAGTGCGATTGATGTAGAGAATTTTTTTGTTGCATTCCGTCCTCCGATTTAACAGCGTCTCTAGTACAGTTCTTGTGCCTAATTCTTATCTATGTTAAACCACCTATTTATAGCACTCAAAAGATTTGACTTACAAGCAGATTGTAATGATCTGCATGGATTGCACATTAAATGTTCCTTTTTAGCCATCTGTAATTAGTTACTGCACTTCCAAGATTATTTTTAAATTCAAACACATAAAATATTAATGAGCTTGGTTTCCAAGTTGTTTACTTTTATTTTGATTAATATAAAGTAGTAAGTGACTTTGTGTTTCTTCCTTTATTTCCCTCTGCCCACGGAAAATCTGATGTGTGCTCTTTGGTGCTAACCTAGAATCCTTGAAAAGCTCACTATTAACTAACAGTGGGGGTTGTATCTGTTTCCTTCCACCCCATTTGGCCATCAGCACTCAATCTTCCCTCCAGTCAGAAGGCCCCTACATTGCAGGACTGCAGTCGGCGCCACTTCATGAACAGTCCGGCAAGGGGCACTGAAGAATGTAATATTAGTCATGCCGTTCTTGGACCCTGGAGAGGTCCACTTGATGATGCGCCAGAGGCCACTCCCATACCAAGTATCAGAGGGGGAGCCGTGTTAGTCTGGATCTGTAAAAGCGGCAAAGAGTCCTGTGGCACCTTATATATTAACAAACGTATTGGAGCATGAGCTTTCGACTGCATGGAGCATGCATCCAACACAGTGGGTATTCACCCACGAAAGCTCATGCTCCAATACGTTTGTTAATATATAAGGTGCCACAGGACTCTTTGCCACTCCCATACCAGAATCTCTAGCAAAGCAGTGCAGTGCACTCCTCCTGAACTACTGGGCCACTGATTCTTTTTGTTTAGAAGTTTGGATACAAACAGTATATTTGTAGTCAGTCACATATATACAAAATTTAACAGAGAAATGACTGTGAGCTTCAAGGGCAACTAGGTATTGACATATAGAAGCACTCACAAGTGTCCTGCTTTGCTTTTCTAATTCCAGTTGAATCTGGGACTATGGTTTGTGTAGTCCTTTATTTCTAGAAGCGGTGTAGCTTAATAGCATTTTTATATGTTTGTTCTTACACCGAGTGATTTTCTACAGTATATTATGGCTGTTTTCCGTTGGTGTTGGAGTCCAAGTTCTGAGGATAGACTGGAAAATTTGGACTTTCTTAATCTTTGCAAATGAGAATGGCAAAGAAGTTTCTTCTTTTAGCCTTTGAGGCCACTTTTTCCCACATATCCGCCTTACCTACATGGGTCAGGTTTCATGGAGATGAGCCTTAACAAGGAAAAAATATGCGAATGGTTGTGGATGTGGCCTTGGAAAAGTTTGCTCCAGGATTTTTGTTTTAGAAGTATTGGATATGAGGATGCTTAGTATGCTAATTTGCATGCCAATACTTTAATGTGGTTTTTCAGTCCACAGTTATTTCATAGCAGTGCTGGTGTCCAAACTATTTGGGAACTAGCGGAAAGGTTTTGGGTGTGCATTTGTGTGCTTTTTCTGCAATGTGCTTGGCGAGTGTTGAAGGAGACTTGGGAATTTGTACAATTTTAAGACACAATGACTACTGAAATGTTAATTATTTCTGCAGTCGGAACATGGAGCAGTGTTAATAATGGCAGCAGATGAAGAAATAGAATAATAGGAACAGGATGGCCAACATGGATATTTGCCTTTTAAGGTGGCAATTGTTTTAAAATATGTTTCAATTTTTATGAATACCCTTATTTAAAAATACCATTTTTCTTGAAGACATTTCATTTCAATAACTAGGGAAAAGAGGTGTCATGTAACTGTTGGATAATTTCTTAAATCTACTTCTCTGTCTTCATCCTTATGGCTGCACCCCACCCTAATCATCGTTTCGTAATTTTGCAGCGTTACAGCACTAAACTGCTTTCTGTATGCTTTCTAGGCAGGAAGTAGGAAGCGAAATTCCCCATTTAAGCTCATAATTCTGATAAAGTGTTAACTGAATTAACAGAACCAGTCTCAAGGGTGATAGTGTGTTTGCATTTATCAATAAAGTACTCTTGATACAGTGAGAACAATTTGTGTGTGAGGAGCTTTTAAATAATTTCTGCGAATGCAAGTCCTGTTAGCCCAGAAGGTAGTGATGGTTCACTGACTTATTATTCTTATGTAGGCCATTCTTCCTTGAGGCCACTAAGTCTTCAGCTTTCTCCAAGCCTTTAGTGGTCTGCACTTTGCTGTTATTCTTTCCCTGAGAGTGCTGATTAGTGACTTGCGGTGTGGATGCTGATTTATCACAGCCGAGAGTTTCCCCTTGGGGGCTGAGCAGAAACACTCATGAAGGAGCCTTGATTAAAAAGAGTGGTAATGAAGACAAATGTTTCAGAGGGAGTCAAGAGCAAACCAGGCCTTGGCATTCTCACTGCTCCTCTGAGCTTTTGGAGAGGAGGTAACGGTGGCCAAAGGAAATATTTCCCCCTTGTTGTTTATTTCTCATGGCACTGGAAAAATTTTTCTTTTCCTCCTGGGTGTTCTAACTCTCACTTGTTAACTGCTTTTCATGCAGGGTTGCAATTAACCCTTGGCAGATATTTACCATGTTCCCTTTATATTCACTCTGTACATAAAGAAGTTTTTATGTTTTGACCTGTTAACCATTTTAAGATTCTTTAAACTTGACAGTTTCATCTAATTTCTCACATCATTAAATCGTTCTTTGTTTTCCAACAGCCCGTTCACACCACACTCTTTTTGATATCTTTAAGCATCTTTTTTGTCCACTGTTTTTTTTAATAGAAGGAAAAAGAGTGGCAAATAAAAATTAATATTTGCAACTTAGTTTTAAATCAGAGTTAGGTGAGAAGGTTGCTATCAGGTGTTGGACATGTAACTCAAGACCGATTTTGAAAAACTCATTTTTTACACAGGTAGATTCTAGAAAATCTGAGAGATATATTTTTACTAAATCATGTTCTTAAAGCAAAGCTATCTAATGAAAATAATGATGTCACCCTATTGCAGTTGTTCAAATACTGTTGTTTCATTTTTAAAGACTAGCATAGGCTGCTCTTAGGGTGTGAACCAAAACCAAGTAAAGCATATGGCAAGACTCCCCTTGACTTCAATGGACTTTGGATCAGGCCCTTAGAAATTAGATAGACCTAATTAGAATCCATTTTGAATCTCCATAGTTACTTTCTACTCTGATTTTTGGTCATATGGGGAAACTCTCTTGGTGTGGAGAAGGTATGTATACACTGTGGTATAGATACATTTATGAACAAAGGGACTTGTGGCAATGAGCTGTC
Organism: Mauremys reevesii; assembly: GCF_016161935.1. Lineage (NCBI taxonomy): Eukaryota > Metazoa > Chordata > Testudines > Geoemydidae > Mauremys > Mauremys reevesii. The sequence goes on from NC_052642.1 coordinate 18,887,730, forward strand.
TCATAGGGCCTGATATGTGTTGAGCCTTTTGCTCTGCATTTTCACTGGATGTGAAGCACAGGTGACTATCGCCGAGTGCAAGTTTCTTTTGCAACTTTTGGATGTCATTACTGCTATGAAGATACTGAAAGCTGAGAAAGTAGCGTCATCGACTTATGAGTCTTTGTCTTTTGGAAAAGGGTGAAGGTGGTTGGAAAAAAAACACAAAACAGCAACAAGGGGAGGGACAAACTTAATCCTGGATCTGTGAGCACCTTGCAAAAGAGCCAAAACCAAAAAGAAAGGTGCTATTGGCACGCTACGACTGTGATCTTCGACCTCAAACCAGTAAATCTGATTAAAAAAAAAAAAACACAAGAGATGGGAGCATTAGTGAATGTGGGAAGCATTTATAAGTAATCCATGCAGCTTTACTAGAAATCTTATTTTCCCCTCAGGAAAGGAGTGGTGAGCTGAATGCTTCCCAGGCAGTTAAAGGCACATATAAAATCAACCTATTCTAATCAACATCAAAGGTTAAAGATCAGAGGATTTGATAACGCCTTTTGCACTCAGTGCCCCTACTTGAAGATGTTAAAGCTGTTAGAAGGGCATGGTTAGAGCACTCTTGTGTCCTAACTGCTGTTGAGTGCAGGGTCTCTACGAGAGGTCAAAACTTGTTACAATTCCTCTGGCATAAGATGAAGAGGATTTAGGACTCTAGTTTTATTGCAGAAGTTTAGAATATTACTTAGGGGTAATACTAAAAGAAGAGAATTCCGCTTCAAGTTGGGCAGGAGGACTGATTTTGCTGCTGAATATAGGAAAAAATGTTTACCACACTGGCTGAGAAACTGACCTTTGGGGGACCCATTGAAGTTACTGAGCGTTTTGCCACTGGCTTGAGTGGAAGCAGGCTCAGGCTCTTTTATGTGATTCAATGCAGACAATGGGCTTTTTAGGATTTTGTGGATCTCTTGATTATTCTTTGATTACACAGTAACTTGTGGCGGGGGGACAACCACGTGAAGAAATATTTCTTGTAAGTCGTACATTGCAGAAATGCACATGACAATGTACCCCAGAGTATATGCTGCGGACTGTGGCCTCAGTCCTCAAAGAACTAACTTTACTTAGACGAGTGTTCACATTCTAGTCAATGTGACTACTCATGTGTAACATAAAGCACATGCGTAAGTCTCTGCAGGACTGGGGTCTGTGGCTGCTTTGACTGTTAACAAATTATCTGTAGTATTTATCAATAATGTATCTAGTTACTTGCCCTAGTTGGGGATGAACTTTTCCATACTGAGTGGGTGTGGGCTAGAGGATTTCATGTTTTCTCTACTGCTGTTTCTGTTACTGATAAAACTAGCAGTGAATATGAAGGATGTGGCCACATGACTGAAAGTGGAAGCATTGTTTCCCTCAGTGAGCATGAATGACCATAGCAGAGATGACTGCCAGTATTCTGCAAAGGATTGACTGAGCAGAAATACAATTTGGACAATGAAATAATGATACTTCGCGGTTTGCTTCGACTAAGGATCTCAAAGCACTTTTCAAATTGTACTGAACCTTCTTACTGCGAGTAAGTGTTATTTAATCCATTTTACTGCTGGAGTAACTGAGGAAGAGATAAAGTAACTTGTGTTAGATGTGGCTTTTAATGATTTTGTTTAACCAATACTCCATGCTACTTCCTAGAAGTGCACTCTGTCCCTCGGAAGTAGTGTAACGAAGGAACAAAGCAACACAAGAAAATGGGAAGAAAATTTTCTCTCCTATTGACAGACCTGGACATGATGAAGCAAATGGGTCCCCAGAGGTTATTTTGAAGATGTTTGTAAAGCATTGGATTACGTCATCCCTGTCTATACTTCTCCTTTAATTCTTCCGTGAAGTTCTTGCTAGTCAAGATTCAACTGAACCCACTGTATCAGAATATCTGTGGCTTTTATTAAATTAGTTGGGTACTTCTAAGGAAACAAAATATAAAAATGTGGCAGTTTTAAATGTAAGATTTAAAAATAAAACAAAAATTAGGATATTGTGAGACCAAATAATCAAGGTAAAATGTTCTCTGTGATGGCGAAACGTAATGAAAAATAGTGTAAGTGAGTGTTCAACCTGCAACAAATATAAGATGCTATGTAAGTGCAAGGGGAAACATTTTGTAAAGCACCCAGTCCTGTTAGGCGCCTAGACCCAGATTTTTAAAAGTAATTAGGTGTCGCCCTGCTCAGCATTGCAAGGCCTGAGCAACGTAGGAGCTCATTTTATTTTCAAAAGTGATTTGGGCACTTAGGAGTACTATGAGACTTAACCTCTGAATGCCTAAGTCACCTCTGAAAATTAAACGTAGGCTCCTAAGTCTGTTAGGCCTTGCAATGCTGTGTGGAGTGATGCCTGAAAATACCTGTAAAAATCTAGGCCTTAGGCACATGTGAATATTTGTCACAAGAATTTTATTGTTTGTTTTCAACAAAGCAGGTATTTAGAAAGTGAATGCATCAGATTATGCCATTTTTTAATATTAATAAATGTTTCTTTTTAGCAGTAATGTAAAATTATAAATTAAATTTAAGTCACAATTGGAGTAGAACATGTAAAAATTTAACCATTGACATATCTCAAATTGGAACATGAAGTTAGTTGTTTATGGAAACCAGCAATGGTCAAGTACGAAGGTGGATAAATCTAATCAATAATGGAGATGTGGAACATTCAAAATTCACAGCAACTGGTAGGTGTTGTATAGCACCATTCTTTGTCTATGAGCTGTTGTGCTGTTCAGAATTTGGGAAATTTTGTTTTTTGAATCTGCGTAACTTGTGGGTGTCGGAGAGCTAGTTTGAGGCTGGCATGCTGCACTAGTCAGATTGCATCACTGTCAGCCACCCACTAATTATCAGGAAATTTATAGCTGCATTAGGTAAATGTCACTTCACTGCAGTGGCCTGGAATAAGAGCGTTTTCTGCTCTGAGTTAGCACCATCGGCACGTCTCAGTGAGAGTCTATCCAAGCAAGCTAAGGGCTTTATTTATGCACAAGCATATTAGTGTTTTAAGAGAGGGTTACTGAAAGATGATGTATTCCTTTCTTTAACCATAATGTAGCTCCACCAGAAATGCGTGTTTGTTTATTCATGCATAGAATGACAATTTAAAGTTTTTAAAAATATCGTTTGTTAATTTCAAAATGGTTGCTTCTGCACTCAAATAGCATAATATTGTACCTGAATGTAAGCTGCAGTAACTCTACAGAAATACATGCAGAATGATGATTGTTCAGTTTATATTCCTTTTGGTAAGAATATTTGGGACAATATTTTTCACACCTCTGATGGAATGTCCTCAAAAATTTGGGATTAAGTAGCATTTCCTGAATTACATTGTCACAATTATTAGAATAATCTTTCTGGGCTGCTCAGTATTGGAGTGCTTGTGACTGTGGTTCTGGCAAATTCGTAGTTACTATTATTATTTAATCATGTATGGAGAAGCACTCTCTTCTCTATTCCGAATGGCAAAAGTCTCTCAGTTGAAATAAAATGAGGGGTCTTGCTTAAACCCCTCAATAACAAGGCCAAGAAAATTACGAGTTAAAGATAAAACTTCCTCATTAAATTCAATGGGAGTTAGAGTGCCTACCCTCAGATGGACTTTTTTGAATGTCCCATCCTAAATCCATTGTGATTCAGAATTATGCCCCAGTGTACCTAAGAGAAGAATATGGAACTGTGAAGCCAGGATAAATGTCATTATGAACAGTGATGCTGATGCATAGCAGCCATTTTGTAAATATTAATATCTCAACTCAATAGTAGTATAGCACGTACTGAAAAAGAGCAGATTGCTAAAAGAGAATATGATCACATCATAGATCAACCAGCCGTCATATTTGTGTTTTTAAATATTAAGTAATTTTAGTGTCTTTTTTGCATTTTTGTAACTTAAAATTGACCACACATTTGAAAATTTGTTTTAAAAAATGCCTTGTTCTTGAGCTGAGTCTGGAAAGAATTTGTATAGCTGAATTATAAGTCATTTACTGGATAAGTCTATAAGGAGGATCTTCAGACTTGTAATTGTAGTGCTGCGTGCTTGCAGCATATACTAAGTAATGTTTCAGAGGTGGGATTCATAGTATATCTCCTGCTCAAGATAGTTAAGACCAAAGCAGACTGTGAAGAACTTCAAAAAGATCTCACAAAATTAAGTGATTGGGCAGCAAAATGGCAAATGAAATTTAATGTGGATAAATGTAAAGTAATGCATGTTGGGAAAAATAACCCCAGCTATATATATATACAATATGATGGGGGCTAATTTAGCTACAACTAATCAGGAAAAAGATGTTGGAGTCATCGTGAATAGTTCTCTGAAGACGTCCTCACAGTGTGCAGCGGCAGTCAAAAAAGCAAACAGGATGTTAGGAATTATTAAAAAGGGGCTAGAGAATAAGATGGAGAATATCTTATTGCCTTTATATAAATCCATGGTACACCCACATCTTGAATACTGTGGACAGATGTGGTCTCCTCATCTCAAAAAAGATATACTGGCATTAGAAAAGGTTCAGAGAAGGGCAACTAAAATGATTAGGGGTTTGGAACGGGTCCCATATGAGGAGAGATTAAAGAGGCTAGGACTTTTCAGCTTGGAAAAGAGGAGACTAAGGGAGGATATGATAGAGGTATATAAAATCATGAGTGATGTGGAGAAAGTGAATAAAGAAAAGTTATTTACTTGTTCCTATAAGATTAAAACTAGGGGCCACCAAATGAAATTGATGGGCAGCAGGTTTAAAACAAATAAAAGGAAGTTCTTCTTCATACAGCGCACAGTCAACTTGTGGAACTCCTTGCCTGAGGAGGTTGTGAAGGCTAGAACTATAACAGCGTTTAAAAGAGAACTGGATAAATTCATGGAGGTTAAGTCCATTAATGGCTATTAGCCAGGATGGGTGAGGAATGGTGTCCCTAGCCTCTGTTTGTCAGAAGGTGGAGATGGACGGCAGGAGAGCGATCACTTGATCATTGCCTGTTAGGTTCACTTCCTCTGGGGCATCTGGCATTGGCCACTGTCGGTGGACAGGATACTGGGCTGGATGGACCTTTGGTCTGACCCATACAGCCATTTTTATGTTTTTATGTGCCATTTCTGCTTACCTTCACAACCAAGTGGTAACCCAGAATCATGCATACTTCACATTGTCTTTATTGCATCCACAGCTCTAATCTGGCTGAGGTGTTTCCCTGTTCCCTTTGAAAAAAATGCAGTCATTTAAGGGAAAAACAAAAACACAAACCATTAATTTTATTTGCCAATCCAAAATTTACTTGATCCTTTTTTGGCTACAAAGAGGGTTCTCTGTTTATCTGTGGTGGGGAAGCATTAAGGGAAGGCACTGACCCATCATTAAACACTTGGTTGCTATCCCATTCTTGTTCTTCATGCTTTTAGGGTCCAGTGTTGGGGTATACAAATCCCACACTGAGCAACAGAGGATTACCCAGCTAATCTGGGCTCAGATGGCCTCCCACACTGCACCTGCAGGAGATGTCAGAATTGTAGGGAGCAGATTAAAAGAGACAAAGCCAGATTAGTTGGTGGCAGACCAGTCCTTGCCTCAACCTACCCTTCCCTGAAGGAAAGGGAGGACCTGTTGTGGATCCACTTATGATGGGGCTAGTCTTTGTCACTAACCTGTGAGCCTAATTGTGGCCCACTACTGTACATAAGCTTTCTGAAGGAAGAGGACTCTTACACTACCTCTGGGATGTTTCATTTGTGGCTACTTCATTTGTGATAATTGACAAAATCTTGAAGGGGTAGACTCTCTCAGGCTCAACTGCAGGGCTGAGCCTTTTAAGACAAAACCAATGTGCTGACACCTACACCTCAGAGCAGAAGCCTGGGTGAGTGCTGAGGTCTGGCCCAGGGTCTAGCAAGCACACTCTCATGGGAACCCTGATGACAGGTTCACAATGATGCGTATGAGACAAGGCATGGATATTGGATTCAGGGGGCTTTTCCTCCAGGGAGATGACCTAAAATGTTGGCTTAGGCCAACTGGATCATTCAGTAAATGGTTCTTTTTGAGGAAAGAAATAGCAGACTACACCCACTTGACACTCAATGCAAATTTAATACCATTTTTGCAAAGGACAGTTTCTGCCTCTAGGTCTAATTTAAGATTAATTGTGGGTTTCTGCCCTTCATTCCACCTCAGATGCAAAGAATCCCAACAGAAAACCCGTCTCCTAATTCCCAGGAACCCTTGAATGACTCACTAAAATTCTGGTGCTGAATTCAAGGCTCCACAGGCCCTTTATCAGTATCTGCAGAAGAGGAAGAGGGTTCTCTCTCAATATGTTCAGCTGAAAGTTATGGATCTTAATGTTTAATTACCTCCCCCTTTCTAAGGGCATGATCTTACTTGGGAATTTTGCCTTTGACTTCAATGGAGAAGGATCAAACTCTAAAAATGCTATATAAACAAAAACAATCTTTGCACAGCGATTTCCCTGCCACCCCTTACACTATCATATTGAATAAAACTCTTGTGATCCACTTTACTTATTGAAAAGGCTGTGTCGTATTCGTGGATGATTTACAATGCTCTGTTTTTGCTGCCTATCTGGTTAGGTCTGCCCAGATCTGTTCATTCTAAAGTGAACTCTGCGAAGGCACCATTTGTAAGAAATTATTCATTCCTTCAGAAGGTCACATGTCCCTTAAGGATATCATTGACAAGAAGGTTGATGGTGCTGTGAGTTATCCACTGCAAGACAGTGTTTATCTGTTTGTATACTGTAGCACAGTTGATCAGTCATATTGTTGAGGCTTTACTGTACTTACTGCCTTCCCACAGAGCTGTGTCTAAAAGGAAAAGGGAAGAAACCAGAACTGAGTCTACTTGCTGATTCCCTTCTTTGCTTTTCTCCTACCAGTTTCCTCAAGATTTTGGCTTAGTGCCTAGGCAGTGTATTGTAGTGGCTAGGAGAGCCCTCTTCTCATTACAGGTCCCATTGAAGCCAGTGTGAATCTTGCCATTGACTCAGTGGGCTTTGAACCAGGCCCTAAAGTGCAGGCTTTCCCGTTGGATAACATTTTCATTATTTCTCATTAAAAAGGCAATATTTAGGGTAAAGATGTGGAACAAGCCCTGAAGTCAGCATCTGATTCTACCTCACAGGCTTGAGGAGCTTAATGTAGCTTCAGAAAAGCTTGCTAGAGAAAGAGAGGCCGTATGGGGGCAAGGAATGGCTCCACTATGTCCTGCGCTGGTTCCAAACCTATCTTTCTGCCTTTGATGATGATAATCCTAGAACTGTAGGACTAGAAAGACCTTGAGAGGTCATCTAGTCCGGTCCCCTGCACCCATCAGTTTAGAATCTTGGTGCCGTTTGCGTATTTCTAGGTCTGCACAATCTAAATTGCTAGTTTGGGTATGGCAAGGTCCCCAGAGAATCGTGCCTCATTTGATTGTTTAGATCCCCAGGCTTCTGCAATGTACAAACTAGCCAAGGAAAGTTTTTTAGCAGAATGCTGCTGGCTTCTTTCCATCAACTGCGGTTGATTTCTTTCCCCCCCCCCATCATGTTTCCAGAGGTTTTTCCCCAGCCTGGTCTGCAAGAAGATTGAAGACTGATATAGGAGCATGTAGGAGAGGAATGTGTGTGTACATGAGTACATGGATAGGGAATATGGACCTTCAAGCATCTTATCTGTATATCCTACCAGATTTTGGTCTTACCTCAGCACTTTTCATATCCCATAGGATTATAGGAATCCCCATACTGGATCAGACCCGGGGTGTATCCATTTGAGTATTTTGTCTCCAACGGTGGCCAGTACCAAGTGCTTTGGAGGAAAGTGCAAGACACCTGTTAGTGTAGAACTAGGGATTAATCCAATTTTTATTCTTTGAACATAAAGCAAAGGCAAAACATCAAACAAAGCAGCATTTCTGGCCAGCATGGGCTACAGCTGTCAGAGCCTTTCCCCCTTGCCTCTCTCGATGCTGAAAGGAGAATACTCCCCTTCCCTGCAGTCCATCCTCTCCTGCAGCTCCCCCAACTGAGCCGCTTGCTGACTTTTATAGTCACTTGCTCCTTTCTTGGTTGGGTCTGACTATGGAGTAGGAGTGGGTGGCGCCAGGCCCTCTGGCTCTTCAAGGGGCAGACCGACCATTCTGTTACAGCCTCCACAACATTTCATGACAATGAATTCCACTGATTAATCATGTGTTGCTTAATAAAAGTATTTCTTTGTTAGCTATAAATACATTACCTCTTCATTTCTTTGACTGTTCCCGTCTAGTATTTTGTGTTTCTTTTGTAAAGTATTGATGAATTTAGATGCCTTGTTGACAAAGTAACTTTATTTCCTGGACCACCTAGGAATTTTCTTGGTGAAGTGAGGGCGATACAAAACACAGGCTCTCCATGATGTAAATAGTCATGTCCCCACTAATAGTGACAGCAGAAAGATTATTCTCCCTGCCTCTAATTGTTACCTGTGCAGGCCTTTCATCCTAGCTTCAGAGAGTTCTGTCCATTGGGCATCCATGTGCAAGCCTTATGTAAACCTAGATCATTCTCTGCCTAAAAGTTAAAACATGCCTGAGATGGTGAACAGATCAGATGATTTTCTTCGACGGATTTCATATTAGATTATATGTATATAGTGTTCCTGGCAAATGCAAGTCTCCTGGGAAACAGGTACATACAAGACAAGTATTGTGGGGAGGAGATAGTGCTTCATATGCAGAGAGAGGGACGCTCACAGTCTGGCTCCATGCAGTTTGCGATCTCAATGACTAATTAATGTTTTGTGAGCTGTTTCTGGAAAAATGACTTATTGCAAAGGCAAATCTCAGTACAGCTTTTGCATGACTTTGGAATGCAAAAATGTATTGCATATGTCCTTATAACAATCAGTGAAGAGCTTCTCATCTGTGATTGTAAATTAATAAACAGACAGCCTGTTCTTGCATAAAGCTTTTATACTAGTGCTTTTCTATAAGAAATGACCTTATATAATTACGTACATTTCAGTAGTATAAATTTATAATATATATAAATATAATGCAGCATTTGGATAGTGCATGATTTAAAATACTATTATGTTCTAATTTGGAAGTGTTCTGACAAATGTTGACTGAGCAAAAAGCACTTTTTCCTCTAAATTTAATCTGATCGGTCACTTTGAAGATGTATTATCCATTCACGGCAAACAGAAGACAGCCTGAAAATGAGAGAATACTGGATAAAATAGCTCTTTTCATACAAAATAAATGCCCTTTTTTCTTAGCAATTTACTGCTAACTTTTAGGATGTTTCATGTAAAGTTGCCCATGGTTAAGCATAGTGCTTGAAGAGTATCCCACTAGAAAATCCCCAGATTTTGTGTAATGTGGAACACCTTTTTTTATGGTCACTTCTTAGTGGGCCTTGGTAGATTAGAGTAGAAGTATTTTTTTATGTAGCTCAGAGTATCCTGTGTATGCAAGCAGGACAGCTATTATGCACTCAGGAGTAGTTTGCACACATCCTTCAACATTAGAAGCTGGTTTAGGGAGGGAGCATTGCTGCAAAATTGGGCATATTCCCTGTTGTTGCTTTAAATGAGCTTATTCGCTGTTTGGGTAGGATCGTTAAGGTTGTCACCGCTAACAGTTCAGCATCCTGCTCGACTGTGTCAGCACTGAGTGTAAGTTCAAGTTCCAGTATGGACCTTAAGTATTCAGCCTTATTGGAAGTGTGTTACCAACCTAAGCAGTACACTCATAGCACTTAAATATGGTTTAAATTATATAGACCAGTGAGCCAGTTTGAAATAAGGGAGCAGATGTTTCAACAACTTCCAAAACCTTCTTATTTAAAACAAACAAAGGTGTTGGTGCTGGAATAGCTCTCTTACAACAAACCAATATATTAAATGCAAATCACTAATGTTAATGCAACCTTATTGCTGTGAGGTACAGACAAATAAAATGAAATAAATAAATCAAAGTGTGACAATAGGATAGAGACAGGTAGATGTTTGTCTGTGTTGTTTTCTTACATATTGGGTTGTTCCTCGCCTTGTTTGAGCTGTCATTTTTGTTAGGTTTCAGAGTGGTAGCTGTGTTAGTCTGTATCAGCAAAAACAAGGAGGAGTCCTTTTTGTTAGTGTTCTTTATTCTCTCTTAGACTTCTTAGTTGCAAGAAAGCATTCTAGTTAAATTCAGTCTTCCCGTCTAGGTGAGAACTCATGTATGTTCCATAATTGTTAGTTATTTAACATTATAGCTTTTCCAGTGCTGAAACTGGGGGGAAAGTTGGCTGCCAATATGGCTGCAAGATTTGGATGATTTATCTAATTTCTCTTGCGAGTAACTTAACTTTGACATTGTTCATGAACTCAAAGCCTTGCTTGCGTTGTTATTGCTAGTAGAAAACATAGCTAGGATGTAGTTAGTAATTGGACCCAGCTGTACTGAAGGCTGCTCAGCCAGACTGTTATTCTAGCCTACACTAGTAGGTTTTTTAATACCAGTTTGACCTTACTTTGAAACATTCTCAAAATACCATACTTTAATATCAATTTATACACTTTGGTATTAAGACAGGGCAAAATCATTGGGGGGGAAAAATAATGAAACACTTTCTGCCCATAAATATAGTGACGTTTTAAAAATGTATGTATGTATTTGAGGAACAAGTTGTACAAGCTGTCTTTCCAATAGCAATATTAGCATGTGCATTTATTTAGGAACAGTATAATCAAACATCAGGAAAATACCATATCTGTCATCTTTAACTGTACTAGTTAAATTTCTCAGTAGCATTTGTCTGCACTTGAAGAAAAGAAAGACATTATATCAGTGTTTTGGTACATATGCTATACAGATTTGTGACCAATGGATTTTAGTAAAATACCAGAGACAAAGTTTAGTAACTACAGTACATATTAATCTGAAGGTTTTTTTAATGTGGTGCAAATTTTTGGAATGTTTGTTTGATAGGACTGTCCCACCTCAGTTACATACCCCAGAAATGCATGCATGCTCTTTCAAAAATGTTTGATTTAATCTATATTACTGTAGATTTGGTTCCAAAACACGTGCTGTGCACTTTCCCCATCTGCATTACACTTTTCCGAAAGGTGGAACTGCTAAGAGTGACACACATGGTACCTATGAAGAGCTGATATGTGTTACCCTAACTGATAGAAAACTCTCAAGACCAACTGAACCCAAAGGAAGTGCTTATATAAAATGAAATGTGTTTTGAAGGCAGCACACTTTTTTTCCCCCAGCTAATGCAAAAGCATTTCTCATACATGGAATAATGCCCTTCCCCAATGAAACTTTGTTTTCTAGTACACTTTCAGTATCTTTTCAATGTGCCTGGTCCGTTATTCTTCATGGCATAATAACATAATCAGTGAAAGATTTAAATTTTACTACAGTGTCTCAACAGCTTAAAATACAGTAACAATGTTTTTTTCTAGTGGGTCTTATCTTACATTCTTAGATTTAAATTTATTTCAATTAACTCTTTGCCTTCTTTAACCACGTTTTCTCCAAATAGTGTTAATAATTCTTAAGAGCTGCTGAAAAAGTGAAAGGGCGAGAGTTATTTTTTGCCTCCCATTAAAGTACTGCCTGATCAAGTGTGCCTGTAACATAGGATTAATTAAAATAACATTACCGTTATTTTAGAACTGTTGTTCATTGTTCCTGTAAAAACGAAGCTTTAATCAGACCGATGGTAGCAAACTGTTTTAAACCTGTTTGGCTTTGAGCTGTGTGGCTTAAAATATAAAAGCGAGAAATTAAAAATGGTTTAGTGTTTTTCTTTCTGTTCTCTTATCAGAAATGTTCATTCAGACTATAACAACTGTTAGAACAAGATAACAACTTCAGGCCAGCTGTCAAATGTTTACCATTATCAAAACTCTCCCTAGGGTAAGATGCGACTTTGGCTCGCCTCACCGGCAGTAATTTAATTTTTCCTTCATTCTAACTCGGAAATGGCAGCATTTTTCAAAGCTTCCTCCCACTGATGGCTGAAATTTTCCTTGTGAAATGATTTCCACCAGTCTTGAATCTTTCTTGCTTCTGCCGTCTTCACCTTTACTGATGGTTCTGCAACTCATCACCAGCTATGCAAACTGACAGTTCACATCCTGGGGCAGCAGCAGGGTCTGGCCTGCAGAAAGGAGCAGCCTGACCAAATTTACGCTCACAAGATCTCTTAATTCACAAAAGCATTTGCTCTAGTTCCTGTTCTCTGCTGCAGGGGCTGTTTGGGGGGGCTAGCAGGAGAATGTTCTGGGGAGAAGAGAGGCACTCTTCACACTCTACTGAGTACACAGTCTTTTGAGATGAAAAACAGACGGAAAGAGACATTTCCAGCCATCTTGCTGATCTATGCAGGGGTTCACTGAACTGTGCAACGTAGCACCAGACCCTTGTATCGTGTAATGTGCAAAAAAAAATAATTTTTTTTTAGAGGGAGAGATTTTCCTTTTGTTGACAGGCACATAAAAATTAAAAGTGGAATTGGGTAAAACAAAACATGAAATGTAAATACTGTGTCCATCAATTATTTCCTACTTTGACATCCAGAGGAGAGTTCTGCTTAGTCTGAAAATCCTGACTAATGGGAATGGTCAGAATAAGTTTTGCATTTGATCTGAACGGCACGTATGGAATGATTTTTTTTCTCCCTCGCAAATTGGAACACATGCATGGCTTGTAGAAATGCCAAATGCTTTCCTTTGCTGTATTGCAGGACAGATCTGAAACTTTTGTTACGTTCTTTCCACAGACAAATATTTTTGTTACTTTCCACTCTCAGCTGCTCCTTCCCACCAAGGGCAGTTTGCAGGCTCTGCAAGTGATGCTTCATTCTTAGCGGTGCACAATTCCAACCATTAGCACAGCCGTGGTGTACTGGCTCAGTAGCAAAAGGTCACTCAAACACCTTCTTGGTGTTCTTTGGCTCTCTGTTGGAAGTTGCTCCTAAGAATAATCCATTTTACATTACTATGATTACTTTGGGTGAAAAAATGTACAGTAACACCAGATGAGAAATTTTCTTGGGGGAGAAAAACATTCCATGAAATTTGATTGCAGGCCTATAGTGTTCACTTTGGTACTTTCTTATCCTTGTTGATTCAATTGTTTTAAGGGCAGCTGTAAAATTTAGTAAGTTGAAGTATGTTGTGTTCAAAAGCTTAGACTTAAGGGGACTTAGGAAGCTTTAATCAACAGATATTTTGCTCTTTAGAAGTGTTCGTTTATTCTAATTGGAGAGAGTTTTAGCTGGTTTTGTGCAAAGAATAGTCTTTGTATCTTTAAACAATGGTAAAGATTTAAAATGAAAATAGATGTTTAAGGACATCTTTAGTTCTCAGCATTAATTTTATATGCATTTTTTGTTCTGAGCCTTCAGACATTTTGAGAAACATATGAGAGATTTGCAAACAGGGGCAAGGAGGGGTCAAATGTATCAAATGCTTGGATTCCAGCTAATGTAGGATTTCAGGAAGAGCAAAGCAGCACACATGTTTTAGGAATGTAAATTAAAATAAAACTTTGGGTTTTGCATAGGTTTTTTCAGAGGTGCATAAAGTGGGAGTAACTGTGCTAGATATTTGTCTTCTTAACAAATTGACAAAATATAAAAATAAACATTAATCTTATCAGCCTGCATTTTTGTTCAGGATGAAAGTGTTTGAAGAAAAATCATAAAGGAATCCATAGTAGCTCAAGGAGGTTAAACTCAACAGTTGTTTCCTTTGAAGTGTATGGCCATGAGGTTAATTGCCAAAACTGCTTGTGGAAAAGGTGGTAACAATTTAACAAGACTGTACAACTGCAGCAACTCAGATGAATATCAGGTGTTTGCAGATGTTTTTTGCCTAACAGGAAAAGGGGAAAAAACAGAATGAGAAACAAGGGACGGAGCAGGCAGAATAAAAGCCCAACTAAACAGCCAATAATTCTTTGTTTGCTTAGCCAATCATCCTGTAATTGGCTGGGAGGTTAATAGGAGTCTATTGATTGGTCAGGAGGACTGCTTACTGCTGCTATTTTTACAGTATGCTACTAGACAGAAGATTGCAATTATTAGAGCTTTTGCTCTATTCTTCAGGCTCATTTCAGGTCTGATTTATTTATCATAGAAAGATTGCTGTGAGCAGTTTAAATTTCCAGTGTTGCTTCTTGTATCTTTGTTGTTTACAGTTAATTTTGAATATCTCAGAATTTGCTTCTCATCTATTGAAAAACTGAGGCATTTATAGTTTATTGAAACTGGCATAATTTAGAAATACTTCTTTTAAAAAAGGAGACAAAGTCTTTAAACCAGGTGAATGGAAATGGATCCACATGAGCATTGATTTGACATCACAACCCTTGTCCTGCCCATTCAAGAACCCAATTAAAATAATGGACTATCATTTAATGGAAGACCAAAGACCTTAACTTCATTTATATCCAGTTAGCAGATGTACATACTTTTTGGTGTCCAGATTGTAGGTGATAAAAATTACTTTAACATCTTTGATCTCTCTAGCCACACCCCCTCCAACTTTGAATGACCTCACCAAAGTACTGAGCCATACAGTGAATACTGTCTATCAACAGTATTTCCCCTATGCTGCCTTACAAACATATCCATAACAACTCCTAGTACCTGGACAACATGGTTTTCTACTTCCGGCCAAATCATTCCTCGTACAGAAAGGCTTCTTCCACAAAAGTCCAATCAACATGGACTAACAATGCATATCTGCTGCTGGTAAGGTCTCCATACCACAGACTTGATGTGTTCCTTTATATGTACTCAGTCAGTTCAGCCAAACTTTTAAATTCATTTGAAAATCCAAGTTATCGAGATATTTCATGCTTCCAGTCATACAGAAATTGCCCTGTATGACTAAGAGCCACTTTCCTCACAGTATTTCTTCAGTTGTTCTTCTGGGTGTAATGAGAAATTGCAGAGGCTGAAAATAATAGAACACAATTAATGAAAAAGTTTAGGAAGAAAATTCAATTCCCTTTATTTTATGCAAATCCGTTCACCAATCACTAATTCATACCTACTTACCTTTCTTACCACGAAATATCCTAAATGAAATGCAAACGTTTGCTGACAACAATTCAAATATATATAACAAACAACCTTTATTACTGCCACTTTTTAACCTTTCTAATGCAATGTGTTTGCCTGCCCAATTGTAACACCCAGACAGCAGCATGAATCCTAAATTTATTGTATGCTGTAATTTTTCACATCAAATTCTGCCCTTTTCTAACTCATTTTATCCTGTATTCAAAGTACAATTTCAACAGAAGGGTCCCATCCTTTCATAGTGGACAAAATTTACTTTCCAATGGGAGCTCAACATCCTTTCGTAGCAGACAAAATTTATTTTTCTATGGGAGCACCGTTGCATATATAGCGGGATATCATTCATAGCAGGTAGGAAATTTTGTCTTCTAATCTGTGTGATTAATTCAGATGATCACATCTCCCTTGATCTGTTTAAGCTTGATGAATTTGGCTCATCACAGAATCATCTGAAAAATGACATTCTGAAGTAGCCTATTTGACCCATCATTTGCCTTTTCTGAAGAGACAACTCATTAAACCATAAAGAAAAGCCTTTAAGAGCAATGTTTTACAACTCCAAGAAGTAATTGTAGCTAAAGAGCATATCCTTTAGTATTTAGAAAAATCGCTAGGTTCATCCTTTGCTATGAGTTCTCACGGAGCAAAAGATTTAGTATTATCTGTAAAACATCTGAAAAGTTTCCACAGACTTTCCTATCCTAAGCCGCTTATATTTTTGAGTAGGTTGTTGCACTTACACCCTGAATAAGTGACAGTTTGTTTGCAGATTACAACCCCTTTCCTCTGTGTGCTATGTGTTTCACAGTATGGGTACCCCATATCCCTGAATTTTATTATATGTGTACTATATTCAGTACTGTAAAACCGCAATAATTCACAGTTCTGAATTATCTGGTCATGTAAGCTCACAGTTCATAAGCGTATTGTAGCAGCCGTGAAGTACTCACTATACCGTGTATATAAAACATTTAAATTCTGAAAAGCAATATACACATAGTCAAAAATAGCTTGGCCAACATTGTCTGCAGGAGCATCCACTGGACCAATATAGCTTCTTGCTGCCCCTTATAGTGAGCTTCTGTACAGTGCTACAGTTTAGCCATTAGTGACTAGCCCAAGCAAGAGTGTTACAGAGCCAAGGATAGAACCCATGTCTCCTGACTCCCATTTCTGGGGTTTTAACCTTTGGAGCATGTTTCTTCCATATAACGGAGAATACTTAGTAAAAGACACAGGGAAAGATCTGCTTTCAACCTGCGTCTATTTTAACTTTACCACAAAATGCAATATTTTGATGATCTGCATATGCAAATCCCACAGTGTTTGTGACTAGACAAGAGGAAACTCTAGCTCTCAGTAGGCATTTATTTTTCTGAACTGGCGACAGACATGCAAGAGAGAATGTTCAAATGACTTCAGCTCTCTTTCTGCCTTCATTATGTCAGGCTAGCAGATCACATATGGCATTATGGAAATCAGTAAATGAAAACCATATTGATCAGCATTGAGAACAAATTTAAAAAAGCTGGACTTAAGGAGGAGAGGTGGAGAAGTATACTCTGCTGTTCAACCTGATAGGCCCTTGTTAAGGCCTTTAATCATTTATTAATGTAACCCCCCTCCTTCCCTTTCCACTCAAATTACCTCAGCCATAGAGCATCCTGCTCCATTTATCTTTTAATGTTTCCTTTATTTAATTTATTTTTAAGCTATACATTATACTTTTATTACAAAATCACGTTTTTCCTTTTCTAGAGGCAAATATCTAGCAATCAAATTTGATATAAATTTTCCAGCAAGCTTGTGTGAGCATTAGAAAGAAGAGCAACGGGCGAGTTTTACTTTTCCTCAGATAGCAGGCTTGGTGGCCAACATGGCTGAAATGAATATATATATATATGTATCTAGCACCTCCTCCCACTTCACACGGCTGTAATTAAGATTGTGTCAGCATTTCCATCATAAACCCTTGTTTACAGTTTATAATTCAGCTGTTAAAAATTGCTCCAGGCTGGATTTGGCATATGAGGGTTCAACGTCACAGCTAGAGGTTGGATTCCACCCCCGTTCAGCTATTTCTCTAAAACATAAAGATGAAAAAGAAGCGAGTGGTGTCAGGTGGGACAGTGGAGAAGCGAGTCTAACTTAAACGTATTTGGCCGGGTCCTTGCTCACCCTTGATTCTGCAAACCCTATTATGTTGAGCACTGCACATCCATCTGAGTACATGTGGTATTCAGCAGGAGAAAAGATTTCCAAGATCTGAACCCTCTTTTTCAGTCAGTCCCGTTAAAAATCAATAAAGTTTGTTTGAGTAACAAGTAAAAAATGAGCTCTGTATTGTCCCCCAGTTTTTAGTCAGAGTTTCCCTTTGATATAAATAGGGAGTTCTCTGTAAAAACCAGGGACACTTTATACCCTAGATCAAGGATTTCACATTCTGGCCCATTGGATATTCCCCCAATCTCCTTCTCCATTGTGCAAGGTAGATTATTTCTCTAGTTACTAATGTTGCCTTCT